>NW_025765102.1:0-265145 GCF_003918875.1 Haliotis rubra
TGTTAGCACAGCACAAAATGAAATCATCTATTTAATACATGAATTTCGCCTGTATTTTCCATTATATCCAAGAATCGCAAAGCTACGCGAGAGTACAAATTTATTCTTGCATGAGGGAATATAATCTTTCACGGAAAAAAAAAAAAAAAGGAGAAAAGTTTATCATATTATTTGAAAAAGACTATAGTATGAATCTCTCCGCGCAGTGATCAAACGCATTCAACATCGTTAACACAACTTTGAGTGGCATTTAGAAGTTGGTAAGTACAATAAAGAACAAACTTTATGGATAAAACGGTACAAGAATCTGTATCGAAACATCGCACTCACGAATAAAAAGAAGCTGTTATCCTTAAAGTTAGTTTTATATTGAACTTTGCTGCTTTCGACTGTGTTGCTCTTTGGGGTGTTTTTTTTGTTTTGTTTTGTTTTTCTTCGCTATGTTCCATTTCAAGAAAGTCTCCATACACTCAGTCGCGAGCGAGCATCAATGGATACGAAACTACAACATTATCACATTATCCCACGAACTATAAGTCAGAGCTGATATATAAGTGAAATAAAGATATTAGGGCATACTTTAATGATAATATAATCTAATCTTAATAACTGTAGGGAACTTTAGGACTATGGTCATACATATCCATACGTCCGTATCTTCAAGTTCAACATGGCGACGACGTCATTTCTCTCTCCTGGTGGTTTGCCATTGTTTTGTTGACAACTGTAGCTACTGAACTGAAGCGATGTGATTTCATTTCTACAACATTCATGCAGTGTAATTATGTACGACCATGTGATGTTTCTTTGCACAAGACAAAGTCTTTCCTGAAATCAAAACGACTAGAAGGAGACAATTGGCCAATGAAATCAACAACCATCGATGGAAACATGTTTCCAAATTTGCACTTTGTGCAGCTGACTGGCAGTGCCATAACATGTGAGATGGTGACTTTATCCTAGGAAGACCAGATTACGAATCGGTGGTAGCGATTGCCCAAATCAGGTACTCTGTTGTTTTTGGGGTTTTTATCATTGAGATTAAATATCAATTGTTATTAATGATACAACATGTCATTTTACAATACTTGTAAATATTTACCAATTACTAAAGTAACATTGGCTAAGAAAATAATTTAGAATTATGAGTTCCTATTACAATAATTAACAAACATGTTGGGTTTTGTTTTTGTTTTTGTTGTTGTTGCTTTTTAAATATATTTTTATTTTATTTTTATGCAGTCAACTTTACACATTACCCATCAACTTTTTCATCTGTAAGTTTATAATAAATTCATTAATAAATACATATTAAGTTAACATAGAATTGTGTTCATAATATTTGCAATGTTGTAATTTTATAATGATTGAAAGTACATTGGCAAACAAATTATTGAGAACTATGACTTCTTGGTGCTAAATTATAATACTTGTTCTCAGACAATGAAAATGACCTCAATCAACATCAACTACCCTGAGAACTTCCCACAAAACCACTACTTCCAACCACCACTCCAACCACTACCCCTAACAACTACCACCACTCACATCAATATCACATTCCAGGGTAATTTGTGTTGTTGTTGTTTTGTTTGTTTGTTGTTGTTTTAATGTTTAGGGTTTTGTTTAAGATTTTTTTCTTCTTTTTTCATGTCATATTATCATTTCCCTTTCTAAGAAGATTTTAAACATCTTCTTTGTTTATATGTTCTCTATAAACTACTCTATACTTCTATCACACAGAGAACTACTACAACATCAACTACCGCAAGTATTACACGGCAGACTACTACAAGTACCAATGACAACCACTACTACATCCATCCACTCACCGCTCACATCATCACATTCCAGGGTAAATATTCTAATGTGATATTATCATTAGTTTAAACATGTTATCTGTTTATATGTTCTCAATTAACTATTCTCTCCCTTTTATCACAGAAAGAACTACTACTACTAGTAGTGCTTTTTGCTGTTGCTACTGCTGCTGCCACTACTACAACTACTACTACTACTACTACTACTACTACTACAACTACTACTACTACTACTCCTACTGCTCCTACTACTCCTACTACTATTACTACTTTCTACTACTACTAATACTACTATGTCTGCTTGCATTGCTTAACAATATAACCATTGCTACATCACATACAAGTAAGTCATCAAATATCCCTCAATTATCAGATTCCTTGGAAGAAACACATTTAGATTTTATAACTTACTTGTTGAAGTTTTCTATAATTGTTTTGTTGTTAACAATTGTTGTATCATTTATTTATCAATTAAAGACATTTAAGACCACATTATTCTCCTTAAGACAAAACTAACACTTCCTCAAGCCTAGGAACTTCAACCTTTCTTTTTCAATATTGATAACTCAGACAAATGAAATATTTAGAACCACACATTTACAACCAAATAGGTGATGAAGAATCAGCTAATAATATTAATCCCTGATATTATTCCATGTATGTAATTGTTTTTTATCATTTATTCCCTTCAGTTCTTCCTACTACTGCAACCATTATCCCTCTCTGTTCTAATTTCTGTTCTCATTATCATTCTACTAATAATTGGAATTGTTTGGAGAAAGAGGAAACATTCACGGCGTTTAGGAAGATTTGTTTCGTCATTAGCATCTATTCCTGAAAGTGTTACCGAATTTGATGTGACTGAATTTTCAATGCAAGGCCTGAGGAGAAGATCCATTACCCTCCTTTAGAAGTGATCTCAAGTCAACCAACTTCATGTTCTTCTGTTAGTGGAGGGGTAAAGCTGGATTAAGCCCATGTTTAATCAGTGTTTTTTCTTTATTTTCATTCCTATGTAAACCTTTAGCATTATTTGTTAATTTCAGATCTCCAACAACACATCCTTATCAGCATATTTGTCGTACTTGGAGTTATGATGGTTAATTGTTTTGTTACTAATATTTGTTATTTCATTTATTCATTAATTACAGATATTTAACACCATGCTAGAGCTGGGTGCTGAGGATCTATTCTACCCCTTAATGCACACGGGGAAGAGCTATTACCTTTATCCAACGCTCGCTACTGGAACCACGAGTGCCACCATCTTGAGATAAACCAGATTTTGTCGTCATAATGTTGGCTCCGTTTACCCCAACCCTTTCTTCTCACTACAACATTTATCTGGTATCGAAATCTTTACGCAATTTGTTCAGTTTTTCTCATGGGGAGCGTCATGCAGGAACATTTATATGTAACATTAAATTTATGCATATTCACTCTGCAGAAAATTACCTTGATCTGTTATGTTCAAGAAATGTGTAGTTTTGCGTGCTTGTGGCGGCATGCTACCTCTCTGAGATTGATCATGTAGGCCTAGAGTGAAAATATGAATATTGTATTAAATCTCACCGAGACGACAGAACAAGTTTGATCCTACATTGAATTAGAAATTGTCTGTCACAGAACCTTTCATTAGTATTAGAATTACAAAATAGGATATTAGAGCCTCCTTGTATATCATACATCGTAATATATTTTCAAATATGCAAAATAAAGTATGCTTAACAAAATTGGTATAGTGCACTGTTCATTGCTAACATGTTCGATTTTCAATACAAAAAAGACATATTATCAATATTTTCTAATACACAATATGGTTTTATAATTAATGTGAACTATTCATGCTGTTAGGGATATGTCTTTAAGGTTTGAACCTCGTCATGAAATATCCAGAATCAGTCAAGTACACCCTCAGCAACATATTCAAACTAAACGTATTTACACGAAACATACGTGGACATAAATTCATCCTTACCGTAATGGACGCACTTTGTGTCACCTTGCTGAGACTTTATACAACTGCTTCCTGGTTTACAGTCAGAACAGGGACCCTGTGGAATGGAAGAAGGAGTTTCACATTACGCCAGCAACAGGGTTATTATATCAAGTAACAGATCAATACGGGACTTATTACAAACAATTCCCGTGAAGACCAGGGTTAGAATTGGTTTCCAGCAACACATGTATGCTTGTCTTTAGAGGTGATAAATGACATCAGTTGGTAAGACTCACTTACATGGTTGACACGTCACTATATCCAACGATCGTTTCTCATTGGGCGCCGCAATACTATGATCGGAAATTGTTCATAAGCAATCGTATTTTCCATTACGCCCAAATGGCTTGTCAAACAACAAAATATAATGGTGTATTGGGTAGTAGTAAGAGCTATGCCTAGATCCAATCTATCGCACATCAAGGCATATGCGTAATTTGAGAAGAGCAATGTCTGTGTGGTGAGGTGCTGGGTAACGTCAATGCATCTTTGGAAGAAGGAATTATGGTGTATGCTCCCAGGAAAAAGCATTCCTTTGTCCCATAAACCACTTTGAGTTCAGTTGAGTTGGGCTTTACGTCACATCGGCATTATTCCAGCCATACAGACGAGACGATAACAAGTCTGCATTAATAATCATTGTAGGTACAGAGTCAAAATGAGTTGTATTTCAAAAACATATATTCATTACATTGTCATTTAAAGACAGCAAAAGGCAGAGCACTGAATTTAAAGGCAGGCAATATGTTAGTCACATTACCCTCAGGTAGTTCACTATCAGATGAGCGCTCACGTGGGAGAACAGATCGTTCATATTAGCTGCATCATAGTGTGAGTCCCTTGCAGACGATAAGTCCACACAGTCATGCAGAATATGCTTGATGGTGAAAACCTCATCGCAAGAGACACACATGGGGGGTCCACCCCCTTTCCGTTTTCAGCAGATAGTCATGTGTAAACCGACTGTGGCCAATACGACATCGTCGTAAAATTACCTCATCACGTCTTGACTGACAACCCAAGTAAGTATAATCAATTGTTAGCTTCAGTTCATGCACAGTTTATTTCTTCCTACTTGTGTGTCCCACCTCTTTTGCATTAGGTCCCGAGTATAGCTTTTGATAGTGGGTTTGAAATCACTGTACGAGAAAAGGGCTTGTCAAGAGCTGCTTTAGGTGCAGCATTGGCTTTTGTGTTACCTGCTATGCCGACGTGACCCGGGAACAAGCAGAGGACGATGTCACATTGGCCAGTGAAAGGTCGTTGTAAAGTTCTAAAATGTCCAGAATGATTGGGTGACTTGAAGTAACATTTTGAAGTGCTTGAAGGCAAGATAATGAATCTGTGAAAACGATGAAGTTTTTGGAATGATTCTGCTGTTTATGGTAGGTCAAAGCTGAAAAGATAGCTTTGGCCTCAGCAGTGAAAATGGAACTGTTGTCGGGAATCCTAGAGGGGACAGTCTTGGATCCAATCACTGTAGCACTGGCAAGTTGGCCCTCATCCTTGGACCCGTGTGTGAAAATGGATCTCTGGGTGTGATACTTGGAATGTAACTGGTTGTATTCCTGCTGGAACACCAAAGGATTTGTTTCGGACTTTTTGAGTTTAGTGAGGGTAAGATCGGCCTGTGGTTTCACCACTTGCCAGGGTGGCGAAGACAGGAGTCTGTAAGGTGCTATGATATTGAAATCAATTTTAGCTGCAGATTCCAAGTGGTGGAACCAGGCTTGGCAGCTTGGGAAACAGGTTTTCATAGAGGGTTGAAAACACAATTGTATGCTGGATTGGACTGATTTGAACTCAATTTAGTGATATATTGCAGTAAAAGTTAAATGCGGCGTTGTTCAAGGGAAGGTTCGTTAGCATCTGCATATAGACTGTCTACCGGAGAGGTCCTAAAAGCTCCCAGGCAGAGCCTCAGGCCTTGGTGGTGGATAAAATCTATTTTTTCTAAATTGCTTTTGCAGGCTCAACCATAAACAATGGAGCCGTAGTCTAGTTTAGAGCGAACCAAAGATCTGTACAAGTGAAGGAGGGTAGTCTGATTCCCTTCCCACTCTGTATTTGAAACGACTTTTAGTAATTCCAGAGCCTTCAAGCACTTGGTTTTCAAATATTTTATGTGTGGTAAGAATGTCAGGTGACGGTCGATTATGAGTCCCAGGAATTTGGCCTCTTCTACTACCTTGACGGGAGTACCATCTAAAGATAGGTCTGGATCCTTGTGTGGTTTGTATTTACGACAAAAGTGAATACAATTTGTTTTGGATTTTGAAAATTAAAGCCATTTTCATTGACCCATTTTTGGATTTTGTTAAGGCAGAGTTGTAGCTGCCTTTCTATTGCGTGCATGTTCTTACCACGGCATGAAATATTGAAATCGTCCTCTACGAAGGCACGAGTTTACAGCTGGTGACCGATTTCGAGGAAGCGTCAGTCATATTACAAAGGTTTCCATCGATTACGACTCTATCAAAGAATTTCGTGAAAAGCCTCCATCCGATGATGGGGTTCTACTCGGTTCTTTATAGCCTACCAAAAATATGACATACATAACAACATTACTATACCAAACAGGACAAACAGTAAAACACATATATGGTTATTTCTAGAATTTAATAAACATTATCGAGTCCCAGAATCACGGGTAAATGTTATACAAGGTTCTACACGTATTATTGAAATCTTTCTTAGAGATATAAATATATTAATATTCTGGATGGGTTAAACATATGTTGAGAGTGAAAACAATAAATATTGACGTTGCCGTATTTATGTACAACGAGGAATAAACACATGTTCCACTTATATGGCGATGGCCTGTAAATAATTGAGTCCTGAGGAGACAATCCCGTGATCAACGTCAGAAGCATTGATCGACGCATTTCACAATGATATGTGTCCGCCATATCAGCGAGCCTGACCACCTGACCGACAAGCATGGCTGGTTAAAGAGTAATTCAAAACAGGATCTTCACGGGTCCAGTCATCGTGGTGTAGTTTTAGGAGCTCATCAGCTTCCACATATAAACTATGAAATGGCTAGGATCTGGAAGTGCCACAGCAGAGCCCCAGGCCTTGATGATGAATATAGTCTTTTACAAGCTCCAACATAAATGACAGAGCTGTGATCAAGATTAGAACGGATCAGTATATAGTTGCACGAGGATTATTACACACGTATTCAGTGCCTTCAGGCATTTATGTATCAAATATTCATATAAGGACAAAAGGTCAAATGGACATCGGAAATGATATCCAAGAACTTAGCTTCCTTCATCATGGGGATACCGTCAAAAAACATTTGATGGTCTCTGTGAAGTTTATATTTTCGAAAGAAATGGATGCAATTCGTTTTTCAATTTGAGTGAGTGAGTGAGTGAGTTAGCATTTAACGTCACCTCGGCAATATTTCAGCCATATAGTGACGAGAAATGTTTTACATAAACAATAAATAAACGTTGCTAAATAATCAGTCATCGAAGGACTGTAAAATAACTAGAGTATCACAGATGGAGTCTAAAACTAGCATGAACATGTAAAACTATTTTATTTACGAAGACAATACAATATAAAAACGGGCTATAGATCGCCAACAACTGAAGGTAGATCACCATACTAGGAACCATGGGGACTTGCATAACTTTTGCTACCTGCATGGACCCAAGTTGGATTTACACCATCCCTTCCGCAGCTGGCGATTGTAGGACAAGCTTAGCCAAAATTTAAATGAACAAATATACTACGTCTAAAAATGTGGTAAGCAAAAAGTTAACTTTGAAAGTTTTGGGACTTACGTACCCTCTCAGGAGGACAATAATTTTACCCTACTTCAACCCCCTTTGAGGGTACAGCCTCTAACAATCTCAGTTACTAATCTAAACTACCAATAATAAAATATGTATCTATTTACAAATCAGTTAACAAGTCTAATTTTTTTTAAAATGCAATATTTAAATGAGAGCTTGTAGTACTAAAAAGATCCTTCATAGTTTGTGATTTGAAATAGATATCCCTTGTGATGGAATATTTAACACAGTCAAGCAGGACATGCTTGACCGTGATTCTTTCATCACAAGGGATACAAAACGGAGGATGCTCACCTTGTGTGGCCAATACGACGTCGTATGATGACCTCTTCAAATCTGGACTGACAACCCAAGTAGGTGTAACCGATAGTTGGTTTTATTGCATGTAATTTATATTGATACCTATTTGGGTGTCCCACTTCTTCTGCATTAGATGGGATATATGATCTAATTACGGCTTTATTATCAGAGTATGGGATCAGAAGTGGTGTCACAGATTTGTTGAGTGCTGCCTTAGCAGCAAGATCAGCCATTGTGTTCCCAGAAATGCCAACGTGGCTGGGTAACCAACAAAAGACGATGTCGCATTGGCCAGTAGCAAGCTCATTATACAATTCAATAATTTCTAATAAAAGTGGATGTTTACACGAAAGATTTTTAATAGCCTGAAGACACGAAAGAAAATCGGAAAAGATGATGTATTGTTCATATTTACGGTGTTTATTAATATATTTAAGAGCTGCTAATATGGCGCTAGCTTCTGCTGTGAAAATAGAGCTGTTATTTAGTAGTCGAGAAGATATTGTTCTGGATCCAATGACAGTGACACATGCCCTCACGCCACCATCCTTGGACCAATCTGTTAATAGGGATTTGTATGTAGTATATTTATTTTGTAATTGATTATATTTGTGTTTATATTGTAATTCATTAGTTACAGATTTCTTAAACTTTGTCATAGTTAGGTCAACTTCAGGCCTCACCATTTGCCAAGGAGGAGAAGAAAGAAGACGGGAAGGAGATATATTTTCCAGTTCAATGCCGGCAGCAGAAACGAATTGTTTAATTCTCAAACCAAGGGGCGGAACAAGAGAAGGCTTTTTGTTGTACAGATCCTCATAAAGAGAATTAAAGACACAGTTAAATGCAGGATTTGACTCATTAGAATATAGTTTTGTTACATACTGTAAAGGATAATTTTATACGGCGTTGTGTAAGAGGTGGCTCATCGGCATCGACGTAGAGACTGTCAACAGGAGAAATTCTAAATGAACCAAGACAAAGTCTGAGACCTTGGTGGAGAACAGAATGAAGTAGTTTAAGGTTGCATTTGCAAGCTCCGCCATATACGATCGAGCCATAATCAAGTTTAGATCGCACCAATGATCTATATAAGTGAACGAGGGTAGTTTGATCCCCTCCCGACTTTGAATTGGAGACAACCTTTAACAAATCGAGTGCCTTCAGGCATTTAGCTTTAAGGGATTTAATATGTGGCAGGAATGTTAAATGGGAATCGAAAATTAGGCCCAAGAATTTGGCCTCCTTTACAACTTTGATGGGAGTGCCATTTAAAGATAGTTCTGGGTCCTTATGAGGCTTATATTTTCTACAAAAATGTATACAATTAGTTTTTGATTTAGAAAATTTAAAGCCGTTTTCAAGACACCATTTATTTATTTTGTTTAGAAACATAACTGCATTTGCCGTTCAATAGTATGCATATTTTTACCACGACAAGAAATATTAAAATCATCCACAAAAAATGATCCATCAATTGAATCATTTAAAACCGTTGATAAACTATTGATCTTGATGCTAAACAGTGTGACAGACAAAATACTGCCTTGTGGGACACCCTGATCCTGATTATAATGATCAGACAGGGTTGAACCCACTCGGACTTGAAATTGCCTGTCTTTTTAAAACTGTGATATAAAAGAGGCAAACGGCCTCTCAAACCAAAATCATGTAAATCCTTCAAAATGCCATGCTTCCAGGTCGTATCATAAGCTTTCTCAAGATCAAAGAAAATTGATACAGCATGTTGTTTATTTACTATAGCATTTTTAACAAAGGATTCTAAACGTACCAAATGATCAATGGTACTACGATTTTTCCTGAAACCACATTGAATATTTGTTATAAGGTTATTGGTTTCAAGATACCAAGTTAATCTATTATTCACCATACGTTCCATGGTTTTACAGACACAGCTAGTTAGAGATATCGGTCTGTAATTCGACGGATCTGTATGATCCCTGCCAGGTTTTGGTATTGGGACTACAATGGCATTACGCCACGAAGGAGGAAATTCTCCAGACGTCCATATTTGGTCAAATATATCTAAAAGTGTCATCAGACATGGTTCAGGTAAGTGTTTCAGTAGCTGGTAATGTATATTATCATCACCCGCTGCAGTGTCATGAGCTTGCTCAAGAGCAGTATGTAGCTCATGTAATGAAAACACTTCGTTATAATCTTCACCGTTATTTGATTCGAAATTAAGTTTTGTCTTTTCCTGTTGTTTCTGATATCTCTGAAACTCAGGGACATAATTTGCCGATGATGAATTTTTGGCAAGAGTTTCGCCAATTTTATTTGCAATTTTAGACTTGTCAGTAATTAAATTATCACCATCTTTAAGATGGTGAACAGCAGATTTTGAACCTTTGCCTTTAATTCTTTGAACCATGTTCCATACCTTAGACATTGGCGTGCGTGAATTTATTTTTGAGACATAATTTCTCCAAGATTGTCGTTTGTTTTGTTTAAAGGTACGACGCGCCTTTGCATTGAGTATTTTAAATTTATTTAAGTTATGGACAGTTGGATGATGGCGGAAATAACGCTCTGCCTTTTTCCTCGCTTTTCTGGCTTGTCTACAATCTGTATTAAACCATGGTTTTCGTACATGTGGAGTCGTAGAGGACTTTGGTATACACTCATCAGCTATTTCATTTAAAACGTCAGCAAAAGTTTGAATGGGATCAGTTATATCACTGAAACATTCAGGTCGCAGTTTCGATTTACATATAGTTTGATATAAAGACCAGTTAGCCTTCGAAAAGTTCCATCTTGTATACGATGGAGAATCAGATGGAGTTATTTCTGAAAGGATAGTTGGGAAGTGGTCACTTCCACAAAGGTCATTATGAACAGACCAATCAAATTCATTCAGGAGGTTAGAATCTGCAAGAGACAAATCCAGAGAAGAATAAGTGCCAGTTGCAGGATGCAGATAGGTGCTTGAATCATCATTAAATATGCACAGGTCATTATTGGAAATGAAATCTTCCAGTATTTTGCCTTTAGTATTAGTGTTAGTACTGCCCCAGAGTGGGTTGTGACCGTTTAGGTCACCCATAATAACACATGGCTTTGGGAGTTGATCATAGAGTGATTGAAGATCAGTCAGCTGAAGGTTCGATGAAGGCGGAATATACAGAGAGCATAACGTAAATGCTACACCCAGAGTAAGTCGCACTGCAACAGCTTGGAGATTAGTGTTAAGTGTAACAGGGCTGTGAATAACATCCTGTCGTATAAGGATAGTAGAACCTCCAGTGGCTCTATCACCTGGAGGGGAAAAATAATGATACGTTTCAAACTGACGTAAGTTAAAATTATCTGTCTGTTTCAGATACGTCTCTTGCAGACAGAACGCTGATGGTGTTAAATCCTGGATTAATAGCTGTATTTCATTAAAATTTGTCCGGAGTCCTCTACAGTTCCACTGCACGATATTGGTAGATAGACCTATCTTTTAGGCGGATTAATTGGGGATCTACCCCGCACCGTTTTCGAGGGCGACAAGCTATGTGCCCTAGAATGGACGTTTTCGGACACGTCCATGTCCTCAAGTGATCCGTATTTGTTAAATAATTTGATTTTATCATCTGACCCTTTTGGGGCTCTGCCACTTTGTTTCTTCAAAGAATCTGGCTTCGGTTTGCCTTTGTTTTTAACGATTTGTTGAACGTTTGACGTTGATTGAGACCTTTGAGTCGACTGAGAAGATGTGTCACGGTCATAAGATGGTTCTGATAGGATTTGGGGTGTGTCAGGAAGTGTTTCTGCAGTTTGTGTAGATATTGCAGGTGACAAAATCTTCAGAGAATCTGTTTTGATCCAAGTCAAGTTCGTCTGACAGCTGGCAGATGATGTAGTTACTGATGGGGTTGTGTCTGAAGATGTTTTGACTTTGGAAGCATAAGTTTCCTTAATTTCAGATCTTAAGACAAGCTTTTTTGGCATCAGCAAAACTGATATTTTGATTAAACGTTATCTTATTTATCTCCATCTGCTGTTTCCAAATGGGACAATCTTTTGAGAACGATGAGTGATCACCTGCACAATTGGTACACTTCTTAAAGGTACTGGCACAATCTTCTGTTGTATGTGTCTTCTCACCACCGTGAGCACACACAACAGACAATGTGCAAGTATTAACACCGTGTCCGTATTTCTGACATTTGAAACACCAGAGGACTTGGGATATACACATCAACTTTTACATTGCAGTAACCTGCCTTGACTGATGGTGGAGGATTCGGGGCAGAGAAAGAAAAGAGATATGTATTGGTTTGCACAGTTTCATTATTTTTACGGGTTGTAAACCTTTTCACGTAAAGGACTCCTTGATCTTTCATCTCTGTTACGATGTCAATTTCCGGCATATCTGCAAAGAGACGATCTCGGTCTCGTACAATACCCTTACTGGTGTTAAGTGTTCTGTGTGCAGAGACCATAACCGGAACTCCGACAAACAGCTCTGTGGGCAGCAGGTTAGTTGCTTGCTGTATTCTGTGACATTCGAGTAATAGAGCTCCTGTACGCAAGCGTTTAATGATTTTAATTTCACCTGCTATGCTGTGGACACCTTTTGATATTGCAAACGGATTTAGCTTCAAGTTGGAGTTTTATCAAGAGCCTCAAGAACTAGAAAACGTGGCCAGTATTCAACGGATTTTGAAGGTCGCTGTTCGTCGTCATCAGTATCGAGTGAACACTTCGTTTTTTATTGTTTGGGGTTTCATAAGCCATGTTGAGTTTATTTTGATTCGTCATCCGAGCTCCCCACCCACCACGGAGTATCATAAGACAATTCTGATCGCAAGTGGATTTCCAACTTTTTCATTTTGAAAATTTTAATCAATTATAACACCATTTATATGTTTTAGGTAAACACAATTGTAACCGCAACGACAAAAAACATTAAAATGATCAACAAATAGCGACCCATCAATTGAATCATGTAACACTTTTGTCAAACTGTTACTTTTATGCTAAATAAAGTGGGCCCATGCAGGTAGCAAAGGTACTGTAAGTCCCAATGGTCCCTAGTGTGGTGATTCTTCCTTCAGTTCTTGGCGATCAATAGCCTGTTTTTATATTGTATTGTCCAAGTAGTGCTATCAGTTTTAACTTTCCACACACGTTTTAGTTGTAATTGTGATATTCTAGTTGTTTTACTGTCCTTCGTCTACAGGTTTTTATAATATACAGATCCTCCATTTCAATGTCACACATGTCACGATATGGCTGAAATATTGCCGATGTGACGTTAATTAATAACTCACTCACTCAAGCAATAAAGTGACCGACAAAATTTTAAAAAAAAACTCCTTTGAGGACTCATTGATCCTGACTGTAATTTTCAGCGCCGATTTGAAATTGCCTGCCTATTAAAATTTGGATATGTACCAAGGCAGACGACCTCGTAATCCAAAATCATGCAAATCTGTTCAATTCCATCATATGCATTTTCTCTATCGCAAAATATATACACTCCATGTTTGTTGAGTATAGAAGTATCGTTTAATGGTTGTATTCTAATTTTAAATGTACATCTGTACATGTACATATGCAATTCTCATAGTAACGATATGGCTGAAATACTGCTGATGTGACATAAAATTTAACTTAGCCACTTAAAAGTGACAAATTTGTATCCTTACCAAACTTGCTCTCTTCAGACAAATCCAGCCACTCACTGGTTTAGTAGACGACACACTGTTTGATACCGTGCAGATCCTGCCAACCAGCGTCTTGGGATTGAATCTGACATGACTGCAGCTAGCAAGCTGCAAACATTTAGTCATGGTCTGTAGTATCCCATATGGCTCAAATACAGCCAGAGGCGTGTCACAGTGGTCTTCATGTGTACAGTTTGTGAACTGAGTCATCTCCCTCATGGCACTGGTCATGTGCAGTACCACTTGGAATAAGGTAAAACAAAGCCAAGACACTCGAGAAGTCATACTTCAAATCTTGAACTCTATGAAACAAAGACTATCTGTGTACTATATTATAGAACGTAGTGCTAATCAAACCTGGCACAAGTCACGTGAACATATAGATGAACGCCACGTCCGTGTGCTACATTGCCCAGCATTCCCCTGTTCAAGTGAAAGGCACACACCTACATTTCTTGATCAACGACCTTTGCTCAAACCTCGTGAACAGTCGGTATGAATATTTCAGAGAAGATTACAAAACTTTGCAAAGTTTCATTGCTTAATATATTTTATGGCGCCTGACTAGTCTAACTCTATATGAAAGTGGTCGTTTTGAACGTTATCCTTATAATTCTCACAATGTAATAGCACAGCAGAACGTTTAGTTTTCAATCTATTGACGACTTGTGTAAAAGTGAGCCTTATAATAGGTAGTCATAGTGACGTCGTTGAAAGAAAACATTTGGAATAAAAGACAGGAAAAGAAATTTTTGTAACATATGTAATCATAATTATAACGACAACTCTTTGCCAAAATATATATATACATATATGTTTTAACTTCAAAGAGGACATATAGATAAGAGAAGTGGTTATATGCTCCAAAATACATCCCATTTAGAAAATAAAAATAAAAAAGTAACGGAGCAAAGGTGTGTGTGTCATGTTAAGGAAAGAGTAATGAAACAGTAGTATAGCATCCTATCTCACTCCATCCTCGTCTACCAAGGGCGAAATTTCCAATTCATCCTGGCACTCGTGAAGAGCAACCTCCTGCTATTGTGTGCTGGCCAACGCTAATCGCCCTTGAGCCTAGCTTTGTAGATTTCTCTCTCACACAAGCAATCTGGTAGCACTCATCATCTTTAAAGGATCGCTTCACAAATGTAAGTGCGTATGTCATTCTTGTTTTGTTGAAAGACACATAATTGTTTGATCAATTTTGAAAATATGAATTGAGTTTGAGCTCAGTGTGATGTTATCACAGATGAGATATTAATGGCGGTGCCATTCAGGGGGGTTAAAGTACTGTATTATGGCAGTGGCAATCAAATCAAAGTGAGTTAGTGAGTGAGTTAACATTTTAAGTCACATCAGCGATATCATGACTTTGGAAGTTATAAACGTGTAAATATATAAATGAATAAAACAAACGGCAATACTTACCTGTCTGCAAAGGGCAGTAAATTAACTACTGTATCACTGATTTAAACTTAAAACTAACACATAACCATAAAACAATAGTCCTATCTGCAGTACCGCCTGCGTGGTGTTGTGGTTAGAGCGTCCGCCAGGAGAGCGGAAGGTCGCGGGATCGATCCTCGACCGAGTCATACCAAAAGACGTTAAAATATGGTACTTGTTGGTCCCTGCCTGGCGCTCGGCATTAATGGGTACATCAAGGACTGGTCGGCTGGAGTCAGTATAATGTGTCTGAGTTGGGTATTCATGCTTCACTGCAGCATGGTATCTCAGTGAGCTAGCACTATAAAACCAGCTTAAGTCTGGGCTAGTACAAGCAACCGCACATACACATACACATCCATGCACATCGTCATATGAGCGAAATATTCTCAAGCACGACGTTTAACTCAATTTCACCTCACCTCCTATCTGCAATACAGTAAAACACAAAACAGGCTATAGATCGCCAACAACTGACGGAAGATCAGCATACTAGGGGCCATGGGGACTTACAGTACTTTTGCAACCTACATGGACCCAAGCTGAATTGACATCATCCCTTCAGCTGTTGGAATTTAGACAAGTTCAAATGCACATATATACTACATCTAAAATATGGTTAGATTAAATATACGTTGACGGACAATAATTTTACAATACTTTAACCCCCTTTGAGCATTAAGCCACCAACAATCTCAGTTACTAATTCAATCTATAAAAAACATTGATCTATTTAAAAAAATATATTATGCACAACTTTTTATAGGCAGTTAGAAGTTGTAATGATGAAGGAAAACCAAGTTCTATAGACAGTCAACTTCTTACTCCAGTGAGTGTGACCTTTAGGTGTAGGTACTAACGCCGTTATCAAGCAAGTGATCAAGCTTCAGGTAGTTAACAATGAGATATTTCATAGTTGCCGCTTCATAATGTGTATCCCTTGTTTTGAAACGTCAATGGTGAACACTTTATCGCAATTTCCATCCGCTTTCAGTAGATAGTCATGAGTAAACCGACTGTGGCCAGTATGACATCGTCGTGACATGACCTCATCGCGTCTTGACTAACAACTCAAGTAGCCATAACCAATTGTTGGCTTCAATGAGCATGCAAATAGCAAAAGTAATGTTAGTTGCCATGGTCACTAGTTTGCTGATCAACCTTCAGTTACTAGCGATCCATAGCCAGTTTTCATATTGTATTGTTCTCTATGATAATATCGTTTTATGATTACATGCTAGTTGTACGTTATCTGTGACACACTAGTATTTTTACTGTTCATCGTCAATATGTTTTAAATGTTTAAATTTATTGATCCTTGCTATGATAATTGATTGTTCTCGTCACGATAAGGAAGAAATATATCCGATGTGACGATAAATATAAATTCACTCACTCACTCATGAATTTTATTTCTTCTTGTACTTCTCCAATTGATAGTCGTTATGTCGAAGCCGATAAACCATGCCTGAAACATCGCCGTATCAAATTATCTTTGCAGCATGTCACTAAACTTTGTTCTAATGCATCCAACCCTGCTTATATCTGTGTGTTTAATCCTCTTTATGAGGATCCGTATAACAAAACATCTTCACGTGTTCCACCTCTTGGGCTCAGAATTAAACCATTGTTTTCTACTGCCGGCATTGAGCTGGAAAATATATGTCCTTCCCGACTTCTTTCTTCTCCTCCTTGTCAATTAGTGAGACCACAAGTTGACCTCACGTTAACCACATTTAATAAAAATCAGAAACTAATGAATTACAATATAAACAAGAATTTAATCAATTAAAAAGTAAATATAGTACATACACATTCTTATTTATTGATGGATCCAAGGATGGTAGTGGCCATTTGATCCAGAACTATATCTTCTCGCTTGCAAGAAAACAGCTCTATTTTTACAGCCGAAGCACATGCCATATTAACAGCTATTAAATATATTAATAAACACCATAAATACACACTGTATATTTCTGAATATCTTTCGTGCCTTCAGGCTATTAAAAATCTTTCTTGTAAACATCCACTTTTAGTAGAAATCATGGAATCATACAATGATCATGCTACTGGCCAATGCGACATCATATTTTGTGGTTACCCAGCCACGTTGGCATTTCTGGGAACACAATGGCCGATCTTGACTCAATACATCAGTGACACCACTTCTTATCCCAAACTCTGATTATAAAGCCGTAATTAGATCATATATCCGATCTACTGCAGAAGAAGTGGGACACCCAGGTAGGTATCAATAAATTACAAGAAATTAAACCCTATATCGGTTACACCTACTTGGGTTGACAGTCCAGATTTGAGGAGGTCATCATGCAAAGATGTCTCATTGGCCATACGAGATATACTCACGAACACCTGTTAAGAGGTGAAGATCCTCCGTTTTGCATCCCTTGTGATGAAAAGAATCACGGTCGAGCATGTCTTGCTTGACTGTGTTGAATATTCCATCACAAGGAATATCTATTTCAAATCACGAACTATGAAGGATCTTTTTAATAATATACGTTCTCATTTAATTATTGCTTTTTTAAAAGAATTAGATTTGTTAAATGATTTGTAAATAGATGAAATATGTTATGATTGGAAGTTTAAATTAATAACTCAGATTGTGAGTGGCTGTACCTTTAAGGGGGGTTAAAGAATTGTAAAATAATTGTCCTCCTGAGATGGTACGTAAGTCCCAAAACATTTCTAAGTCAATTTAAACTTACAAGGATTGTTAAACGTAGTATTCTTGGTATTTTCATTTCTGCTAACATTTCTTACAATCGCCAGAAGCTGAAGGGATGGTGTAAATCCAACTAGGGTCCATGCAGGTAGCAAAGGTACTGTAAGTCCCCATGGTCCTTAGTATGGTGATATACCTTCAGTTGTTGGCAATCTATAGCCCGTTTTATTTTGCGTCGTCTTCTATAGTTAAACTGATTTAGATTTAATTGCTAGTTCTAAATATATATCTGTGATAATCTAGTTGTTTTACTGTCCTTCGTTGACCGGTGTTTATAATTTAATTTTTAATCATTATAAATCTATACCTTGTTTTAGTCACGATGTGGCTGAAATATTGCCGATGTGACTTAAAATCTTAACTCACTCACTCTTCTATGCCCTAAGCTTGCTGGACTCCCAGACAAAGGGGATGGAATGCAACATATTGTGGTCATCTTCGTCACTCACGACTGGTCCAGAGTGATAGGGTGATAGGGTGACTTTAAGTAACATTTTGAATCGCTTGAAGGCATGATAATGAATATGTACACATGAAAAAGGTTTTGGAGTGGTTCTGCTGTTTAATATTGGTCAAAGCCGTAAAGACAGCTTTGGCATTGGCAGGGAAACTGGAACTATTGACGGGAATTTTGGCGGAGATAGTCTTGGATCCAGTGACTGTAGCACTGGCAACTTGGCCATCACCCTTGGATCCGTTGGTGAAAATGGATCTAACTGGTTGTATTCCTGTTTGAACACCAAAGGATTTGTTTCAGACTTTATGAGTTGCGTGAGGGTGAGATCGACCTGTGGCTCCACCGTCTGCCACTGTGGCGAAGACAGAAGTCGGTAGGGTGCTATGCTACTGAGATCAAATTTAGCTGCAGGAGACAGGTTTTCGTAGAGAGGGTTGAAAACACAATTGCTGGATTGGACTGATTTGATCGTAATTAAGTGAAAGTATAATGTGGCGTTGTTCAAGGGGATGTTTGTTAGTCTCCGCATATAGATTGTCTACCGTAGAGGTCCTAAAATCTCCAAGACAGAGCCTAAGGCCTGAGGGGTGGACAGAATATATGTTTTCTAAATTGCTTTTGCAGGCTCCAACATTGACAATGGTGTCATACTCTAGTTTAGAGCGAACCAATGATCTGTACAATTGAAGGAGGATAATCTGATCCCCTCCGCACTCAATATTTGAAATGACTTTTAGCAAGTTACGTGCCTTCAAGCAGTTTGTTTTCAAGTAGTTTATGTGTGGTAGGAATGTCAAGTGATGCTGACATATGAGTACCAGGAATTTGGCCTCTTCTACTTCAAATATTTTAGGCGCCCGTGAAGAGCAACCTCTTCGTTGTGGGTGCTGGGTAATGCTAAGAGCTCTTCTCCCCTGTGTGGACCCGGGGTCGAATTGGTCAAAAGCACCCCACTGCTAATCGTAAGACCGAATTGGGCAAACAGTTTGCCCTGGGTTGCGCACCTGTGACGGTGAAGGACGGTAGTCTGGTGGTTGAGGGTACTGGTTTCAGGAATAGCGTTCCTTTGCCCAACACATCACTTTCACCCTACTTCACAAAGACGGGTGGAAGAATGGGCCCGGTATATTAATGGGGTGGTCATGTCGAGCCCTGTAGTATGCATGTTGGCAGTGTCTTGACTGTATTTTGAATACTCCTGTGTTCATGAAGTACTTTCATATTCTTGCCTCGAGCTTATACCCAGAATGCAGTGGCTCATGGACAAATCTAGTTAATCTTTTGGATTATCAAGTCATCAAGGCCAGTCTTGAATATAGAATAGTGCCATCTTCCTTTAAATCAGCCTCAGTGAAGCCACTCCTGAAAAAGGCACAACTAAGATGTAGTTCTGCTGAGCAACTACCTGACAGTATCTTATCTCAGTTATGTTTCCAAGTTAGTTCAGCATGCTGTCTGCACACGACTTTCTGAACATCCAGATAAACATGACCTTCATGATCATCTCCAGTCCGCCACCGTACTCATCACAGCATGGAGACTGCATTGCTGAAAGTGGTCATTGATAATCAGAACCTTACAGTCTTGGTGGTTCTTGACCTGGAACATCTGAGGTTGGAATTTCTCATCGGATGAACAGTCTTTGGGTGGTTTAACTCGTACCTGTCCGATAGAAGTCGGTGTGTAATCATTGACAAGTTGGCATCTGAACTATCATATCTTACGTGTAGGGTTCCCCAAGGATCCGTCTTAGGACCGGTTCTTTCCACCTTGTAAATGAGTAAGTGAGTAAAGATTTTAAGTCACATCATCAATATTTCAGCCATATCATGACTAAATCAAGTCTAAATATATTAACAATTAAAGGTAAACTATAAAATTCTGTCAACGACAGACAGTAAAACAACTAGATTATCACACACACATACATATATATATATAGATTTATATATATACATAAAACTAGTAATTGAATCTGAAATATTTTAACTATGCATGACAATACAAAATAAAAACAGGCTACGTACCCTCTCAGGAGGACAATAGTTTTACAGTACTTTAACCCCCACTGAGGATAGAGCCACTAATTTGGACTTCCAATCACAAAATATTTATCTATTTACTAATCATTTAACAAATCTAATTCTTTTAAAAATGCAATAATTAAATGAGAACTTATATTATTAAAAAGATCCTTCATAGTTCGTGATTTGAAATAGTTATCCCTGTGATGGAATATTCAA
Organism: Haliotis rubra; assembly: GCF_003918875.1. Lineage (NCBI taxonomy): Eukaryota > Metazoa > Mollusca > Gastropoda > Lepetellida > Haliotidae > Haliotis > Haliotis rubra. Next base: position 20,502 of record NW_025765102.1, read on the forward strand.
CTCAGTCAAGCAAGACATGCTTGACCGTGATTCTTTCATCACAAGGGATACAAAATGAAGAAAATGAAAATTGTAAATGAAGGAGCTTTGGAGTGTTGTGGGAAGACATGAAACGGATAGACACCACTATGCTAATGACTCGCAAGTCTACACATTCATAGAGTCGAGGCCAGGGTGCACAGGGCTTTGAGTGAATTGAGCATTTGATGTGAGGACATGAAGGCGTGGATGTAGTGCAACAAACTAAAACTGAATAGTGACAAGATGGAATGCATTGTCTTAGGGTCACAGAAAAGGAGATCACAGTGTCTTACAGGTTTCGAGTTTGATAATACAGACATCCAAATTGCTGACAAGGTCAAAGACCTTGGTGTGATTATCGACGCAGATGTGTGATTGGATGATCATGTTCCCCATCTAGTTCAGAGCTGCTTTGCTCTACTGCGCACTATTGGACATACCCGACCATATCTCACCACCGAATCTGCCGCCACACGTGTCCTGTCTCTAGCTATGAGCAAGATTGATTACTGCAACTCTCTTCTCGCTGGTACCACTAAGACACGGATAAGGAAACTGCAGTGTATGCAGAACGGTGCTACACGTATAGTGACCCAGTCACGCAAATCTGATGACGCTCTGCCACTCCTTCATTCTTTACAGTGGTTGCCCATTCATTGCAGGATTCAATTCAAGCTTCTGTACCTCACTTTCCGCTGTCTGTGTGGATCTGCCCCTTCGTATATTGCCCAGTCCCTTACACAGCATCGCCCATCTGACTGTCCACGTTCTCAGGATAAATGTCTCCATTTATCTCCACTGTGAGGACCTCTATATATGGTGAAAGGTCGTTTTTTTTATACAGCCTCTTCAACCTGGAACCAACTACCGCAATATCTACGTGACTATACAGAGCTGTCTACTTTTAAATCCTTATTAATGACTCACTTCTTCAGATTAGCCTATGACTGCAAACAATAATCCACTGAATTGTGTTCCATGTATCTCTAGTCTTTTAATATATCTTTGTGTCTGTTTCTTATATCATGTACATGGAAAATAGTGCATTGCAAGTATGCTATTATTATAGAGACTGAAGTCTCGCTGATGAATCTATTGGATAAATCGTGTCTGAACTTTGAGGTCATTGTGTAATTTAGGCCAAACGATTTACTTATCGTAAAGATGGCCGTGTACTTCCGTCAAACACATACTTTTTTACCTTTAGACACGCCAGTACTGCTGAGTTCTATTAAGGTTGGATGTTGTTTCTTTTCTATGCCTGTGGACAGTATTTTGTCTGTCACATTGTTTAGTATAAGGATGAATAATCTATCAAAGGTTTTATTTTCTAATTACCTACATATACATGTGTCTTCAGTCCCTTCTGTGAGGATTTATACAAGAACTCTTTTCTTGTTCCACCTCTTTGGCTAAGATGGAAAATATATATATCCTTCCGGTCTTTTTTCTTCTCCTTGGCAATTGGTTAGGCCACAGGTCAACCTAATATTAACCACATTTCAAAAATCACAAACTAATGAATTACAAAATAAACTGGAATAATAAGAATAAGAAGTAAATATAATACATACAAATCTTTATTTACAGATAAGTCCCATGATGGTGGATTGTACCACTCTCATTGGATCATGACAATACCTTCTAGATTAACGGATAACAACTCTATTTTCACAGCAGAAGCAAACGCCATATTAAAAGCCTTAAAATATAGTAGGCACCTTTAAAGAGCAGCCTCCTCGTGCTGGGTGCTGGGTAACGCTAATAGCTCAAACCCGTGTGGACCCGGGGGCATATATGTCCACAGCACCCTATTGCTGATCGTAAGACCGAACTGGGCAACCTGTTTGCCATGGGTTGCGCCTCTGTGTTAGTGGAGGACGGGATTCTGGTGGCTCAGGGCAATAAGAGCCTGGAACCGCGTCCCTTTTGCCGAACACACCACTTCGGCCCTTACTTCACCTAGATGGGTTGTAGAATTGGCCCGATTCTATCAATCGGCTGGTCACGCCAAGCCCTGTGCATAGTAAAATAATATTTGCAAATGTTACTTCTTTTTAGGCTTTGTTTGTTTTTATTATCAATGGTCAAATTATCATCATATTTAATTGCCTAGAGTATCATGCCAGAAGGCGGTGGCTCATGGGCCAATCTGGTGATGTTGACCTCTGAATAAAAAGTATCTCCAATTTCATGTCTAGGGCCGAACCAGTCTGACATTAAATTGGTAGATAAATGCAGCTATTCATGTCATATTGTGTTGACACTCTGTCGTGGGTGGGGAGCAGGGGTAATAAATCATTTCCTTTCACAATGGCACATCTCGAAATGAAAAAATGAGTGACGTTTGGATGATGTTGATTCCTTGGGTCGATTTTTAGTGATCGACCCTTCAGACTTTTACCCATTAAACTGAACCCATTTGATGTGTCCAAAGCTATCCGTGGTATATGTGGGGAAGTGAAAAATGTATCCCGTCTCCGTAGTGGTCCTCTCTGGTGGAGTGCGCACGGAGACAACAATCTCTTAATCTTATGTCTCTCAAAACATTTGCCAATATAGAGGTTGATGTGTCCGTGCATAGAACGCTTATTTAATGCCGTGGCATCATACGTGACTGGGCACGTTGTCTATATGACATGAGCGAAGAGGAAATTGCTACAGAGCTTGAAGATCATGCCGTTACAGTAGTTCCACGTTTCACCATATAGAAGGATGGCATCATAACTAAACAAACACTTATCTCCTGACATTTGCCAGATCAACTCTACCAGTCAATTAAAGCAGATTGTTTTAACATCGGAGTGGATGTTATGTCCCCAATCCACTCTGGTGTTACAAATGCCAACAGTTTGGTCATGGTTCGAACTCATGCCGTAATTCTGCTGCGTGTCATTGCTGTGGAGATCACCATGATGGCACAGACAGTAAGAATGATCCCAGGTGTGTTAACTGTAGCGAGCCTCACCCCGCTCAATCTAGATTATGCCCTACCTATCAAAGGGAATCAAAGCTCCTTAAGATTAAGAGTGTTAAAAACATTTCCTATGTCGAGGCACCCGTGAAGAGCCACCTCCTCGTGGTGGGTGGTGGGTAACGCTAAGCGCTCTTCGATCCCCCATTGTGGACCCGGGGTATATTTGGTCCACCAAACCGTTTGCTGTGGGTTGCGCCCCTGTGACGGTGGAGGACGGGATTCTGGTGGTTGAGGGCACTGGTTCCAGGAACAGTGTTCCTTTGCCCAACACACCACTTCGGCCCTGACTTCATCTAGACCGGTGGTTGAATGGGCCCGGTTCAACCAATCGGCTGGTCATGCCAAGCCCTGTGCATGGATTATTTATATGTACTTGCACAAATTTGATTTGGAATTGTTTTACTTTTGGTCTTGGCTCACTTGTTCTTGTTAAACTGTTTGATTTTGACATATGATGTTGAGAAATTTGCCTAAAGTCTTCATGCCAGAAGGCGGTGGCTCATGGGCCAATCCGGTAGTAGAATTATTATTTTAGTTTTTCTGCTTGAGTATATCATCCGGGTATCCTTGGTGCTGCAAGTTGGAGGCCCACTTGTTTTTAGCATTGTCCTTGTGATACTCCGTGGTGGCTGGGGAGCCCGGATGATGAATTCTATACAATAACCATGGCTTACGACCCCCCCCCCCAAAAAAAAAAAGACAAAGCGTCAACTTGAAACTGATCCTATTGATACTGACCTCGGACTGCCCACACCAATCGATTACTGGCCACGTTTTCTAGTCATTGAGACTGAAGATCACACACCTTTTGCTGTGTCCAAGGGTATCCAAGGCATTGCTGGGGGTGTCAAGAATATTAAACGATTACGTTCTGGTGCACTGTTGATTGAGTGTGCCAGAAAGCAACAACCAAACCACCTGTTGAACACCAAAATGTTTGTTGGCATTCCGGTGACCATCACGGCCCACAAAACACTCAACAAGAGTAAGGGTATCGTGAGAGACCGTGATCGATTACTCGCTGACATGTCAGAACTAGATATCGTCTCTGAGATGAGAGATCAGGGTGTGTACTTTATGTGAAACGTTTTTCAACTCGTAAAAATAATGAAACCTTCAAAACCAATACTTATCTGTTTTCCTTTTCTCTACCTTCAGCTCCAAGATCACTTAAGGCAGGCTATTGTAATCTAACTGCTGACACATACATTCCAAATCCTCTCAGGTGCTTCAGATTGTGACAGTACTGTCAAAAAATGCACCAACTGCGCAGGGAATCACCCTTCTTATTCTAAGGACTGTCCTGTTTGGAAACAACAAATGGTAATTAATAAAGTAAAGTTCACGCAAAACATCAGCTTTGCAGATGCAAAAAAACAAGTTCTAAGCTCAGAACAAACTGAAAGCTATGCTTCTATTGCCAGAAGAACGCCTGAAACAACACCTAGAGTAGTTACGGTATCCACATGCTGTGAGACAACCTTGACTTGGGTGAAAACGGATTCCCCTACCATTTTGTCATCTACTACCTCTACTCAACCAGACTCACTGCCTGGTACATCTCAGACACAATTAGAGACATCCCCTGATCATGAACCATCTTCTCATTCATCAGCACGGTCTCAAAAAGGTGTCACTAAAACCAAAAGTAAACAGCCAGACTCTTCAAAAAAACTCAGTGGCAGAGCCCCAAAAGGGTCTGAAAATAAAATTCAATTATACAACCAATATGGATCTCTTGAGGATATGGACGTGTCCGAAAACGTCCGTTCTAGGGCACATAGCTTGTCGCCTACCCAAAAAGTGCGGGGTCGATCCCCAGTAAATCCCCCCCAAAGATTATCAGAATAATATTATACAGTGGAATTGCAGAGGATTAAGGACTAATTTCAATGAATTGCAGCTTTTAGTCCAGGATTTAACACCATCAGCGTTCTGTCTGCAGGAGACCTATTTAAAACAGACAGATGCTTTTATCCTGCGTTCTTGCAATGCATATCATTGTTTTTCACCTCCGGGTGACAGGGCCACGGGAGGAACTTCCATCCTAGTCAAACAGAACGTTATCCATAGTCCTGTTTCACTAACTACTAATCTGCAGGCTGTTGCAGTGCGAATTACTTTGCATGTTGCGTTTACATTATGCTCTGTATATATCTCTCCGTCTTCAATGTTTCACAAAACTGATCTTCAAGTTCTATTTGACCAGCTGCCGAAACCATGTATTATCATGGGAGATTTCAATGGCCACAATCCACTCTGGGGTGGTGCAACTACAAACGCTAAAGGTAAACTACTGGAAGAGTTTTGTTCAGATAATGATTTATGTATTTGTAATGATGGTTCCAACACATATTTACACCCTGGTACAGGAACCTATTCTGCTCTCGACTTATCAATCACAACTTCAGAACTACTAAATGAATTTGAATGGTCAGTCCACGATGACCTCTGTGGAAGTGACCATTTTCCCACTATACTAAAACCTGTAACTCCATCTGATGTTCCTCCCTCATCACGGCGCAATTTTAAAAAGGCTAACTGGGCTCGATACTCCTCTGCAATTCCACATATTGAAAACCTTGGTTCAACGAAGAGTGCAAACAAGCTAGAAAGGCAAGGAAAAAAGCAGAACGTTATTTCCGTTGCCACCCTATGGTGCATAATTTAAACAGATTTAAAATTTTAAATGCTAAAGCGTGGTGTACTTTTAAACAGAATAAACGCCAATCTCTGCAAAATTATGTATCCAAAATCAATTCTCGAACGCGCATGTCCAAAGTATGGAACATGGTACAGAAAATTATAGGTAAAGGTTCTAAATCTAGCGTCCATCATCTTAAACATGGAGATCAATTACTTACTGATAAATCAGATATTGCGAATAAACTGGGTGAAACTCTTGCTAAACACTCTTCCTCTTCTAATTATGTGCCTAAATTCCAACAATATCAAAAACAACAAGAAAAGAAACCTATTAATTTCAATTCAAATAATGGGGAAGACTATAATGAACTATTTTCTATTCATGAGCTCCATACTGCTCTTGAACAAGCTCACGATACTGCTACAGGTACTGATAACATACATTATCAACTCTTGAAGCATTTGCCAGAATCCGGTGTAGAAACTCTTTTAAATATTTTTGATGATATTTGGACATCAGGTAACTTTCCTCACTCATGGCATGACGCTGTAGTAGTACCAATACCTTAACCTGGACGTGATCACACAGATCCGTCAAATTATCGACCTATTTCACTATACTAGCTGTGTTTGTAAAACCATGGAACGCATGATAAATAATCGACTTGTTTGGTACTTGGAAACAAATAACCTTTTAACAGATATACAATGTGGTTTCAGGAAAAACAGAAGTACTGTCGATCACTTAGTGCGTTAAGAATCATTTCTTAAAAATGCTCTCATTAATAAACAACAGGCTGTGTCTATCTTTTTTTATCTTGAAAAGGCATATGACACAACGTGGAAATATTGCATTTTAAGAGATTTACATGGCTTTGGGTTGAGAGGCCGTTTGCCTCAATTTATAGCCAACTTTTTAAATGACAGACAATTTCAAGTCCGCGTGGGTTCTACCCTGACCATTACAATCAGGATCAGGGTGTCCCACAAGGCAGTATGTTGTCTGTCACACTCTTTAGTATAAAGATAAATAGTTTATCAAAAGTTTTAAACGATTCAATTGATGGATCGTTATTTGTGGATGATTTTAATATTTCTTGTCGTGGTACAAATATGCATACCATTGAACGGCAAATGCAGTTGTGTTTAAACAAAATAGATAAATGGTGTCTTGAAAACGGTTTTAAATTTTCTAAATCTAAAACTAATTGTATACATATTTGTCGGAAATATAAATCGTATAAAGACCCTGAACTGTTTCTAAATGGCTCCTCCATCAAAGTTGTTAAGGAAGCCAAATTCTTGGGCCTAATTTTCGACTCTCATTTAACGTTTCTGCCGCATATTAAATCCCTTAAAACTAAATGCCTGAAAGCACTTTTACCTTTTTGAAAGTTGTTTCAAATTCTAAGTGGGGACGGGATCAAGCCACTCTCCTACACCTATATCGATCATTGGTCCGCTCTAAACTTGGTTATGGCTCCATCGTGTTTACCACCAAGGTCTAAGACTTTGTCTTGGATCCTTTAGAACTTCTCCTGTTGACAGTCTCTACGTCGAGGCAGATGGACCATCTCTTACACAACGTCAATAAAATTGTCCCTGCAGTATATCACAAAACTGTATTCTATTGAATCTAACCCTACATTTCATTGTGTCTTTAATCCTCTCTATGAGGATTTGTACAACAAAAAGCCTTCTCTTGTTCCGCTTCTTGGTTTAAGAATTCAACCATTCATTTCTGCTACCGGCATTGAGCTGGAAAATATATCTCCTTCCCGTCTTCTTTCTTCTCCGCCTTGGCAGTTGGTTAGGCCACAAGTTGACCTAACATTAACTACATTTAAAAAATCAGAAACAAATGAATTACAGTATAAACAAGAATTTAGTCAATTAAGAAATAAATATAATACATACAAATCCTTATTTACAGATGGGTCCAAGGACGGTGGCGCAGTGGCATGTGCCACTGTTATTGGATCCAGAACAATATCTTCTAGAATACGGGATAACAGCTCTATATTTCCAGCAGAAGCAAACGCCATCTTGACAGCTCTTAAATATATTCAAAGACATCCTAAACATAACCAATTTATAATGTTTTCTGACTCTCTTTCTTTCCTTCAGGCTATTAAAAATCTATCTTGCAAACATCCACTTTTAATTGAAATAATCGAATTATATAATGATCTTGCTACTGGCCAATGCGACATCGTCTTCTGTTGGTTACCCAGCCACGTTGGCATTTCTGGGAACACAATGGCCGATCTTACTGCCAAGGCAGCACTCAACAAATCTGTGACACCACTTCCGATCCCATACTCTGATTACAAAGCTAGCATTAGAACCTACATCCGTGATCTGATGCAGAAGAAGTGGAACACCCAAGTAGGATAAATAAATTACATGAAATAAAACCTTACATTGGTTACACCTACTTGGGTTGTCAATCCAGATTTGAAGAGGTCATTATGCGACGATGTCGCATTGGCCACACTAGATATACTCACGAATATTTACTAAAGAGGCGAAGATCCTCCGTTTTGCATCCCTTGTGATGAAAGGATCACAGTCAAGCATGTCCTGCATGACTGTGTTGAATATTCCATCACAAGGGATAAGTATTTCAAGGTCAAAACATTGAAGGATCTTTTTAATAATGTCAGTTCTCATTTAATTATTGCATTTTTAAAGGAATTAGATTTGTGAAATGATTTGTAAATAGATATATATTTTATTATTGGTAGTTTGAATTAGTAACTGAGATTGTTAGTGGCTGTACCCTCAAAGGGGATTGACGTAGCGTAAAATTATTGTCCTCCTGTGAGGGTATGTAAGTCCCAAAACATTTGAAGTCAATTTAAGTGTACCAGGTTTTTAATCGTAGTATTGTTGTGTTTTTAATGTATGACGTAATGTCAGCATCAACGCCAATGGCTGAAGGGATGGTGTAAATCCAGCTAGGGTCCATGCAGGTAGCAAAAGTATTGTGTCCCCAGGGTCCCTAGTATGGTGATCTCCCTTCAGTTGTTGGCGGTCTCTAGCCACCTTTTTATATTGTATGGTGAGTGAGTGAGTGAGTGTCTTTAGCTCCTCCAAACTTGGACATTTACAATTGAGTAGAGAAGAGTTAGTTAAGTGTTACGACAAGTGAGTCCACTGGAGAGGAAGAATAGTCCCACAGGGGGTAGCAGTTTAAGATCCTCAATATCGAAGGAGTGTCCCCCAAGCAGAGTTCTTGTTTGTTCATCCAGTTCCATGGAGTCCAACATGACATACACGTCTACGCCAAACGTGTCCAAGATGGAGAGCCACAGAGTCTCTCGGTTGTCGCAAACACGCTGGTCAGGGCATTCATGCAACAGGTGATGAGGCAGGCACTTATAGTCTGCCGAGCATAGCTGGCAGTTACCTGGTCTAACTGGTGTAGCAATCATATACACAACACCTTTAAGTGCACGCTGTAGATGAGGGATCTGTCGTCCCAGAGTCCAGAGCTTGGAAGGTTTGTAAGATTGGTGCAGATAATGGAACAGGGAGAGTTCTACATCGCTTGAGGTCCTCTGCTCAAGCAGTGTTGTTTCAAGCTCAGTAACTTTGCTTTTCACAATTGTTTTCCAATTCTGGTTGACAGGAAATGTAGTTAAGCTGACGTTGTTGATATAGTCAATGCAATCATAAAACACCAGAAGCTTGAAGACTTCAGGAATGTAACCAAGGAAAGGTTTATGGCTATAGAGGAAGAATCTGTGTAGTCTGAAGAGGAGGACGGATCTTGCTGTGCAGTTTACTGTACAGTTGATTATTCTTCCTAGCAAACTCATCTTTCTGATGGCGATCAAGGAGGAGATGGGTAGGATTCCAATCATGGACAAAACAACATCAGTCCTTGAACGCACTGGCAAGCCTTGAATCAGCTTCAGACAAAATCTGTGTGCTCGTTCCAGCTGGAGGGTGTGTTGTCGGGAGAGATTGTAGAGAGTCTCAGATCCGTAGAGGGCCCGCTGGAGAACAACAGATTTATACACAATAGCAGAGGTTAAAGGATGCATTTCACCATCAAAGGCTCCAATGTTTGTTGTGCTAAAATACGTTGCTTTAAGTTTTCTGCAGATAGCGTTGATTTGCTGTGAGGTGTCGGATGTCTTGTTCACCTTGATTCCCAAATGCGTGTAGCTGCTGTCTTCCTTGACATCCTGAGCACCAAGAGACCATGTGCGCTCTGAGCGTTCGTATGACGTCATGTTCTCGTTGAAAACGACGACAGTACTCTTCTTGAATTTTATAATTTACCTTAAATTGTTGATAGATTTATAACTTGCTTTAGTCACGATATGGTTGAAATATTGCCGATGTGACTTAAAATCTTAACTCACTCACTCACTCCTATGTCGAATCAAAAAACATTCAACAAATCAATCCTCAACTCCGTCAAGTATCTTGTATTCTGCTGCAGTTACCTGCTCTGTGACAATGGCCTCAGCTGCATGTCAGACTGACTTGACATGGGGAAAAAACTTTTATCAAGAAAACCTGCTTCTCCACCCAAAACACCTACTGCCCCAGTCACTCTGTCCGAGATTCAGCACGAGACTTCGCAAAAGCGCAGCATCGCAGCATCGCAGCATCGCAAGGAGCCACTGCGCAGGAAGCCACCGAGCCATGGAAAATGAAGAAAGGAAAACGATTAAACATAAATTTAACACCTTCTGACTCTTCACCTTCAGAAGTTCCTCAACAAAATTCTTCTGGATCTGTACATATGGAAGTCAATCTGTTCCCGCAGGGCAGGCGGAGGAATAGTTCCTCCTCACATTCACATGAACGATCCCCAATTGAGCCGCAACAATGACTCAATAGGCCAATATCATTCAGTGGAATTGCAGAGGACTAAAGAATAACTTAAGTGAAATACAATTACTTATACAAGATCTTCAACCATCAGTATTATGTCTTCACTCACATATCTTAAAAATAACTTCCGACAGTACAGTGATTATCATTCCTTTTCCCATCCAGAGGATAAGGGGCACCCGTGAAGAGCCACCTCCTCGTGGTGGGTGCTGGGTAACGCTAAGCGCACTTCGACCCCCCGTTGTGGATCCGGGGGTATATTTGGTCCACCAAACCGTTTGCCGTGGGTTGCGCCCCTGCGTTGGTAGAGGACGGGAGTCTGGTGGTTGAGGGCATTGGTTCCAGGAACAGTGTTCCTTTGCCCAACACATCACTTCGCCTCTTACTTCACCTAGACGGGTGGTAGAACTGGCCCGGTTCAACCAATCGGCTGGTCACGCCGAACCCTGTGGTAAAATTATGTACCTTTGCACAAAATTTTGAATATCATATGATACAATTTTTAAGTCTTGGCAAATTTTTTGAACTTCAAATCCATAATTTCATGACTGTTTTTGCCTAGAGTCTTATGCCCAGAAGGCGGTGGCTCATGGGCCAATCTGGTGGAATAGTTACTTTTTTATTATTCTACTTGAGTATATCATCCGGGTATCCTTGGTGCTGCAAGTCGGAGATCCGCTTGTTTTTAGCATTGTCCTTGTGATACTCCGTGGTGGGTGGGGAGCTCGGATGATGAATCAATATAACCTCAACATGGAATACGAAACCCCCTCCAAAAAGACCAAACGTCCACTTGATACTGACGATGAACCTAGACCTTTGACACAATCAGAATATTGGCCACATTTTCTTGTTGTTGAGACAAGTGACAAGACACCTCTTAAGCTGAACCCATTTGCAATATCAAAGGGTATAGCTGGCATAGCTGGCGAGGTTAAAAAAATCAAAAGATTGAGATCAGGCTCTTTATTGATAGAATGTAGCAAGAAACAACAATCTGTTAACCTTATGTCAATCACTTCGTTTGTCGGTGTTCCTGTTTCAGTCACGGAACACAGAACTCTCAATACCAGCAAAGGAATAATACGAGATAGAGATAAATTGTTCACAGACATGACTGAAAGTGACATAGCATTTGAAATGAGAGATCAAGGTGTTATATACGTTAAACGATTCTCAACCAGGAAAAACTCTCAAACTCAACTGACTAACACTTACCTCTTTTCTTTTTCATCGCCAATTGCCCCCAAATCAATTAAAGCAATATCAAAGTTGACATGTTCATTCCAAATCCCTTAAGATGTTTCAAATGTCAGAAGTATGGCCATGGTGTCAATTCCTGTACAAGACCTGTCACATGTGCACACTGCAGCGAACAGACTCATACTACTGAAGACTGCAACAGCGATATTAAAAGATGTACAAATTGTTCAGGGAACCACTCATCCTATTCCAAAGACTGTCCCATCTGGAAACAACAGATGGAAATCAATAAGATCAAAGTTTCCAGAAACATCAGCTTCTCTGAGGCTAGGAAACTTGTACAGTCTGCTGAAGGTACAGATTCATATGCATCTGTTGTTAGGTCAACTGTTACTCAAGCACCCACAGTAACAATTAAATCTATAGACTGTCAATCAGATCTCACGTAGGTCAGCACAGAAGGACCTCAGATTTATACCACTGAACACGCAACACAAACGTCTGACTCAATTTCAGTCTCTCAAAATCACTCTCAAGTTCAATCACAGTCGACACCTCTTTCTCAAAAACCATCTTCTCAGTCAACTAAAAGGTCTCAATGTACGACAAACGTTCAACAAATCGTTAAAAACAAGGGCAAACCGACGTCAGATTCTTCGAAGAAACAAAGTGGCAGAACCCCAAAAGGGTCAGATGATAGAATTAAATTATATAACAAATATGGGTCCCTGGAGGACATGGATGTCTCCGAAAACGTCCAATCAAGGGCACACAGTTTGTCGCCTTCCAAAAAGGTGCGGGGTAGATCCCCTATTAATCCACCTAAAAGATAGGTTTTTCAAAACATATCGTGCAGTGGAACTGTAGAGGACTACGGACAAATTTTAATGAAATACAGCTAATTGTCCAAGATTTAACACCATCAGCTTTCTGTCTGCAAGAGACGTATCTGAAACAGACAGATAATTTTAACTTACGTCAGTTTAAACCCTATCATTATTTTTTCCCTCCAGGTGATAGAGCCACTGGAGGTTCTGCTATCCTTATACGACATGATGTTATTCACAGCCCTGTTACACTTAACACTAATCTCCAAGCTGTTGCAGTGCGATTTACTCTGGGTGTAGCATTTACGTTATGCTCTCTGTATATTCCGCCTTCATCGACACTTCAGCTGACTGATCTTCAATCACCCTATGATCAACTCCCGAAGCCATGTGTTATCATGGGTGACCTAAACGGTCACAATCCACTCTGGGGCAGTATTAACATTAATACTAAAGGTAAAATAATTGAAGACTTCGTTTCCAATAATGACCTGTGCATATTTAATGATGATTCAAGCACCTATCTGCATCCTGCAACTGACACTTATTCTTCTTTGGATTTACCTGTTGCGGATTCTAACCTCCTGAATGAATTTGATTGGTCTGTTCATAATGACCTTTGTGGAAGCGACCACTTCCCAACTATCCTTTCAGAAATAACTCCATCTCATTCTCCATCGTACACAAGATGGAACTTTTCGAAGGCTAACTGGTCTTCATTTCAATATAATTGTAAATCGAAACTGCGACCTGATTGTTTCAGTGATATAACTGATCCCATTCAAACTTTTTGCTGACGTTTTAAATGAAATAGCTGATGAGTGTATACGAAAGTCCTCTACGACTCCACATGTACGAAAACCATGGTTTAATACAGATTGTAGACAAGCCAGAAAAGCGAGGAAAAAGGCCGAACGTCATTTCCGCCATCATCCAACTGTCCATAACTTAAATAAATTTAAAATACTCAATGCAAAGGCGCGTCGTACGTTTAAACAAAACAAACGACAATCTTGGAGAAATTATGTCTCAAAAATTAATTCACGCACGCCAATGTCTAAGGTTTGGAACATGGTTCAGCAAATAAAAGGCAAAGGTTCAAAATCAGCTGTACACCATCTTAAAGATGGTGATAACTTGATCACTGATAAATCTGACATTGCAAATAAAATTGGCGAAACCCTTGCCAAAAATTGATCATCGGCAAATTATGTCCCTGAGTTTCAGAGATATCAGAAACAACAGGAAAAGACAAAACTTAATTTCGAATCACAGAACCGTGAAGATTATAACGAAGTGTTTTCATTACATGAGCTGCATACTGCTCTTGAGCAAGCTCATGTCACTGCAGCAGGTGATGACGATATACATTACCAGCTACTGAAACACTTACCTGAACCATGTCTGATGACACTTTTAGATATATTTGACCAAATATGGACGTCTGGAGAATTTCCTCCTTCATGGCGCAATGCCATTGTAGTCCCAATACCAAAACCTGGCAAGGATCATACGGAACCGTCTAATTACAGACCGATATCTCTAACTAGCTGCGTCTGTAAAACCATGGAATGTATGGTGAATAATAGATTAACTTTGTATCTTGAAACCAATAACCTTATTACAACTATTCAATGTGGTTTCAGGAAAAATCGAAGTACCATTGATCATTTGGTACGATTAGAATCCTTTGTTAAAAATGCAATCGTAAATAAACAACATGCCGTATCGATATTCTTTGATCTCGAGAAAGCATACGATACCACCTGGAAGCGTGGCATTTTAAAGGATTTACATGATTTTGGTTTAAGGGGTCGTTTACGGTTTTATATATCAAAGATTTTAAAAGACAGGCAATTTCAAGTCCGAGTAGGTTCAACCCTGTCTGACCATTATAATCAGGATCAGGGCGTCCCACAAGGCAGTCTTTTGTCTGTAACATTGTTTAGTATGAAGATCAACACTTTATCCAAGGTTTTAAATGATTCAATCGACGGATCACTTTTTGTGGATGATTGTAACTTTTTCTTTTCGCGGTAAGAATATGTATACCATTGAACGGCAACTACAGTTGTGTTTAAACAAAATAAATAAATGGTGTCTTGAAAACGGCTTTAAATTTTCTAAATCAAAAACTAATTGCATACATTTCTGCCGTAAATATAAACCACATAAAGACCCAGAACTGCTTTTAAATGGCATTCCCCTCAAGGTTGTAAAAGAGGCCAAGTTTGTGGGTCTGATTTTCGACTCCCATTTAACCTTTCTTCCGCATATTAAATCCCTAAAAAATAAATGCCTGAAGGCACTTGATTTATTGAAAGTGGTTTCTAATTCAAAGTGGGGAAACCAGGTAGGTCACTGGTCTGCTCGAAGCTTGATTATGGCTCCATCGTATATGGTGGAGCCTGCAAAAGCAACCTAAAACTACTTGATTCTGTCTACCACCAAGGCCCTAAGACTTTGTCTTGGGTCCTTTAGAACCTCCCCTATTGATAGTCTATATGTTGAAGCAGATGAGCCTTCTCTTACACAACGTCGTATAAAATTATCTTTTAAATACATTTCTAAACTATATTCTAGCCAGTCTAACCCTGCATTTAACTGTGTTTTCAATCCCCTCTATGAGGATTTATACAACAAAAAACCTTCTCTTGTTCCGCCCCTTGGGCACAGAATTAAGCCCTTCATTTCTGCTGCCGGCATTGAGCTGGAAAATATAGCTCCTTCCCGTCTTCTTTCTTCTCCACCTTGGCAATTAGTTAGGCCACAGGTCGACCTCACACTGACTAAGTTTAAGAAATCTCAAACTAATGAATTACAATATGAACAAGAATATAATCAATTAAGAAATAAATATAATACATATAAATCCTTATTTACAGATGGGTCCAAGGATGGTGGCGCGGTTGCTTGTGCCACTGTCATAGGGTCCAAAACAATATCTTCCAGATTACCCAATGACAGTTCAATTTTCACAGCAGAAGCAAACGCAATACTACCAGCTCTTAAATATATTAATAAACACCGTAAATATAAACAATATATCATCTTTTCAGATTCTCTTTTGTGTCTTCAGGCTATTAAAAATCTTTCTTGTAAACATCCACTTTTATTAGAAATTATTGAATTGTACAATAACTTGATACTGGCCAATGCGACATCGTCTTTTGTTGGTTACCCAGCCACGTTGGCATTTCTGGGAACACAATGGCTGATATTGCTGCTAAGGCAGCACTCAACAAATCTGTGACACCACTTCTAATTCCATACTCTGATTACAGCAAATAAAAGGCAAAGGTTTAAAATCAGCTGTACACCATCTTAAAGATGGTGATAACTTGATCACTGATAAATCTGACATTGCAAATAAAATTGGCGAAACCCTTGCCAAAAATTGATCATCGGCAAATTATGTCCCTGAGTTTCAGAGATATCAGAAACAACAGGAAAAGACAAAACTTAATTTCGAATCACAGAACGGTGAAGATTATAACGAAGTGTTTTCATTACATGAGCCACATACTGCTCTTGAGCAAGCTCATGTCACAATATGAACAAGAATATAATCAATTAAAAAGTAAATATAATACATATAAATCCTTATTTACAGATGGGTCCAAGGATGGTGGCGCGGTTGCTTGTGCCACTGTCATAGGGTCCAAAACAATATCTTCCAGATTACCCAATGACAGTTCAATTTTCACAGCAGAAGCAAACGCAATACTACCAGCTCTTAAATATATTAATAAACACCGTAAATATAAACAATATATCATCTTTTCAGATTCTCTTTTGTGTCTTCAGGCTATTAAAAATCTTTCTTGTAAACATCCACTTTTATTAGAAATTATTGAATTGTACAATGAACTTGATACTGGCCAATGCGACATCGTCTTGCTGATATTGCTGCTAAGGCAGCACTCAACAAATCTGTGACACCACTTCTAATTCCATACTCTGATTACAAAGCTAGCATTAGAACTTACATCCATGATCTGATGCAGAAGAAGTGGGACACCCAAGTAGGTATTAATAAACTACATGAAATAAAACCTTATATTGGTTACACATACTTGGGTTGTCAATCCAGATTTGAAGAGGTCATCATGCGACGATGTCGCATTGGCCACTCAAGATATACACATGAGTACCTATTAAAAGGTAAGGACCCTCCGTTTTGTATCCCTTGTGATGAGAGAACCACGGTCAAGCATGTCCTGCTTGACTGTGTTGAATTCTCCATGATAAGGGATAGATATTTTAATGTCAAAACAGTAAAGGACCTTTTTAGTAATGGTAATTATCATTTAATCATTGATTTTTTAAAGGAGATAGATCTGTTAAATGAAGTTTGATATATGTTTTGTAAATAGATAAGGTTTTATAATTGGTAGTTTAGATTATCAACTTAGTTTGTTAGTGGCTGTACCCTCAAAGGGGGTAGAAGTAGCGTAAAATTATTGTCCTCCTGAGAGGGTACGTAAGTCCCAACACATTTAGAGTAAATTTAGGCTTACCACGTTTTTAATCGTAGAATATGTGTGCTTTTAATTTATGGCTAGATTTCTCTTCTGTCGCCAATGGCTGAAGGGATGGTGTAAATCCAACTAGGGTCCATGCAGGTAGCAAAAGTAATGTAAGTCTCCATGGTCCCTGGTATGGTGATCTACCTTCAGTTATTGGCGATTTATAGCCCATTTTTATATTGTGTTGTTTCCTATAGTTAAACTGTTTTAGATTTAATTACTAGTTTTAAATTCGCTTGCTTTACTGTCCTTTGTCGGCTGGTTTATAATCTCTCTATATATTCCATTTCAATGTCAAATGTTCTCATTTCACTTTTTATTGTATAAATAGTTTTCGTCACGATATGGCTGAAATATTGCCGATGTGACGTTAAATAATAACTCACTCACTCACTCACTCACTCCAGAGGATAAAGCTATTGGAGACGCTTTTTTTTAGTGCGGCAGGGTATTTTGCAGAGTGAGTGAGTATTATTACGTTCAAAGGTAACAAAAATGATCTCTGAAATAAAAACATATGGGTTTTCATACAGTTTGATTTCTTCTAAATATGCTAAATGAAGTGGTTAGAAAACTTTTTTCAAAGTTCACACAAAACACGTTGTCTGATATGGGAAAAGTCAACACATTCAAGCAAAATGTGTTTGATAGTAATCGGTCTATGGCAAGGGATGCAGAATGGCGGATCTTCTCCTTTCAAGAAAAAGGAATGTGTATAGTAACTATGTCCTATACAACATCACCGAATCACAACCTCATCTTGACGAGTTATATATATATCAGCAAATGTACTGTAAGTCCCCATGGTCCCTAGTATGGTGATCTACCTTCAGTTGTTGGCAGTCTATAGCCTGTTTTTATATTGTATTGTCATTTGTAGTCAACATATTTTAGATTTTATTACTAGATTTAAATATATTTATATGATGATCTAGTTGCTTTTCTGTCCTTGCAGACAGGTAAGTATTTTAGCTGACTTCGTCTTAGTCATTTATATATTTACAACTTTCTTAGTCACGATATGGCTGAAATATTGCCGATGTCACTTTAAATTTTAACTCACTCACTCAATCACTAAATGAAGAGTTGCAATGGTAGCAAAAGTACTGTAAGTCCCCTTGGTGATCTTCCTTCAGTTCTTGTCGATACTCAGTCGTGTTTTTATATTGTTTTGTCCCAATTTTAAATCCTATTTAAGGGATAGATGCTAGCTTTAATTAGTGTTACTCAGGTATATTAGTTGGTTTGTACTGTCCTTCGTCGACAGGTTTTTAAATGTGTATTCATCATGAATTGATAACTATTAAATTTAGTCACGATATGGCTGCAATACTGCCGATGTGACTATAAATTTAACTCACTCACTCCAATTCAGCCAGAGAAATGCCACATTACTCTTTATGTGTACATTTTCTGAGAGCAGTCATCTGCTGGATGACATCAGTCTTGTACAAAGGGACACTGCTGGCAACACGTCTATATTTAGAGACAACCGGCTTTGTGTAAGTCTCCTGAGCAGTAGCATCAATCTTTCACATAATGCCACCTTTAAAATGTAAGTTGCTACGTATGAATGTAGTCGTCAAGGATGTGTTCTCAATAAATGTATTGAAAAGTAGAACACTAAATATAAAGAATCAGCAAATTTACCAAATGATAGGTAGACATAGTGAAATGTTTAAAATAAGAACAGTAACTAAGAGTAAATTCGTCTCATTCACGAGTAAACAAAATGTCAAGAAATATCAGTGTGAAATATCAATTACATTTACAACGAAACCTTCAATATTCAAATCACAATTATGACGGTTAACATTTGCCAGAGATTTTATCACCATTTCAAAGAGCTAATGTAGACGAGGAAAGTGGAAGACTTACCAAGACTTGAGTCAATATTATATTTATTCCGTTGCCACACAGCCGTATACATAGTTACAAGCACGAACATACATCCAAACAAGATAACTGATAATTAGGATATTGCAAATATATATTAAACATGAAACTGCCGTCTTGCAAACTGGTTAATATTGTTTTGGATTTAGTGACACCATCAATGGAGTCAACTGTGACGATAAGTATGTAACTATCATACGTGCTTCTTACTTCATTATATTGTGATTGGTTTTGTGTCAGTATTCCTCGGTTCAGTTAATGTTAGATTCACATCTGGTGTTACTAATTGCCATGGGGGAGAAGAGTTGGGGCTATATTTTTGAAATCAATTTTAGCAGCAGGAATATCAGATCGCAGTCTGAATACAAATGGTGTAATAAGGGATGTTTGGGCCCATTGTAGAGGTCTTAGGGGACGATTACAAAACACAGTCATATACAGGATTGAATTGAATAGGACGTATTTAGAAATATTGATTCAAAATAAGGGCGTAGTTGTCTCATCATCGTCCACTTATAAACTTGAAACTTCGAGTTGGAATCAGGTTTTAATACATAAAGTATCTTCAAGTATTTGTTCTTGACATATTTGATATGTGGACGAAAGTCCAAGTGTTGCTCGAAAACAATACCCAAGAACTTACCTATGATCAGTTTCTCCTGTCCATGCCTACTTATAAACTCAAATCGTTAGGTGACAAGTCATTTCAGTATGCAGCGCAGCTGCTACCCTTTGGAACTCTCTGCCTCTTAATCTAAAACTAGTACCAATTCTGCCACTCGTCAAAAACAGACTCAAAACACACCTCTTTCAACAATATGTTTCATAAATCCATGTATTTTCTTTTACATATGAACTGTGACTTGTCAGCGCTTTGAGCATTGCCTTTGTGTGGTGAAAGTGGAAGAGCTATATAAATACTCTTATTATTATTATGTTTTTCAGATTAAAGATGAAAATGCAGCAGAGAGGGTTCGGGTGATCCTGGCACAGTCAGGCTGGTAAGGCTCATCATCAGCTCAGGGCCCTTGCCCTCTCTACGCGCAGCCTAGCCAGCGAATGGGACTTCACCCACCAAGAACTTTCCGGAGAATATGAAGGCTCCCCAACACTGCAGCCTTCTGCATTACCCAGAGTGTCAGAAGGGCTGTACTCCCGGTGGAGAACCAGGGCACTCTCCTGATCAGCGCCAAGAGTTCAGGAGGTACCAAACCAAGGGCACCGAGAGCAAAGAGGAACCTGACGACAGTGTACTTGGGATGCAAGCGAGACATTTGAAAGGCGAGGTCCGTATATTGATCATGCTTTTCCTGAATCTTGCCAATCACGTTGCTGTCAAAAGGGACAGAAAATTCAGTGATATAAATATATTCATTGGCTTTATCACAAAGGACATTTTGCATGACGCCCTGGACATGTTCAAGGTCGTACCATGGATGGACCTCGGAGTCAAAGCCACAGGCATGTCGGAGACGGTAGTAAAAGCAACGAGCCATGCCATCATGTCGTTTAAGATATGCTGTTTATGCAAAGGAAGGGCATCCACTGGCAAGGTGTTGGACAGTCTCTGTAAACTCATTACAGATTATTATCATTTACAACTTGTATTGGGTCAGATAATTTACTATTGAGCCTATTGAGCCTAACCTGCTCAACCACTGTGGCTTCCATAAAAATGGAAGTCGGAGAACTCGTAGTCTAGGCTACGGACTTTGTGCACCCCTCTGGTAAATCTAACTTGGCACGGCTACCACGGCCGAAAGCTATGAATGCACAATGTCATTTAGAAAGTGGTCAAATTTAATATTTCATTTCAATGTGAACACAGCTCAGGGTGTTTTTAACCTTGTTAATCCTTTTTCCAAAACAGAAATAGACTTATTGTGACAAATGTTTGTACATAGATGGTGTTTATAATTGTTAGATTAAATGAACAGCTGAGATTGTTATCGGCTGTATTCAAGGTTTGAGGTATTGTAAAACTATTGTCCTCCTGTTTGGGTACGTCATTCCCAATACATTTGTGCTTACCAGACATTTGTGGCGCACACTATTTCAGTGTAAAAACGACGAATAATCTTTTTAATAATGTACATGTTCATGTAATTATTGTTGTTTTTTAATAGAGATCGATCTAATTGACTAATTTTGATTTTGCAGTGTAAATGAATTTTAATTTGCTAGAATGAATTATAACTTTGACTGTTCGTGGCAATAACTTCAAAGGGTGTTGAAGTTGCGTAAAAAGGTTGTCCCCCTGAGCGGGTATATACGTTCTATTTCATCCAAGGGTTTATTTTATACTACGTGTTTGTAATCGTAGAATATGTGTTGTTTAAATGTTTAACTAATCTGGAATACAATTGCTAACGACTGAAGAGATATACCTTTCCAACGGTGTTAAAAGTAGCGTAAAATTATTGTCCCCAGGAGAGGGTACGTAAGTCCCATTTCATTCACAGTATTTTTCATTGTCCATGATTTTAATCGTAGTGTAAAAGTTTTTTTAATGTATAGCTCAATTATGCATACAATCACCAAACATCTGGTCCTAGCACATGTACTGCAAGTCCCCATTTTCCCTAGTATGGTGATCTACATTCAGTTGTTGGCAATCTATAGGAAGTTTTTAAATTGTACTGTATTAATAGTAAAAGTGTTTCAACTTGACATACTAAAGTTACGTCTCTATCTTTACTTGTTTTGACTGTCCTTTAGATAATTTATTAAAATACAATTTAACTTTACATATTACAGATGTATCACTTGTTTTATTTGCGACATGGCTGAAATACTGCCGATTTGACTCACTCAGTCACTTAAAAAACGAAAGCAAATGTCATTTGAAGTTTACCGAGACATATATGTGAAGTGCTGCACTTTCTGATTGATTTGTCAAACTATGGGGTAAAACATTTCGACAAAAAGTAGGCATGGGCACTACTTCCGCTCCCCTCGTTGCGGGTCTGTTTCTTTATGCATATGAATATTTAAAAAATGGTCTCTCATACCAGACACCTACAACGTAGGCAACCTAATGTCTTCACTCCAAGCCATTCACACCCCAAACATAAAAATTACTATATAACAAGTGTGGTCTTGTCAGTGAAGAATGTACTGACAAATGTCGATTCATGTACCTTTAGGATTTCAAAGTGCAATACATTATTATGCAGTATTTCAGGTCACTGAGAAACAAGCTATTACAAACCAAATATGCCCACTGATATGCAAAATGTTGATGAAATATATTCTTCAAAAAAAAGAAAATTGACATGCTGTTTTGGAGTTTATTTACTGAGTGCATAACTGTTTCGAACATGACATCATTGCTCAATACAGTAAAAACATCCCTTTACACATCTCTCAAACATGATTATCCAGAAAGTGTTTGGTAAAACCACAGAGAGTTATTAAAGTTACTTGGTCAGAGTGAAATGTTATTATCTGGTGTGACCATCATGAGCATCGATAACAGCCTGGCAGCGGTGACCCATAGAAGGAGGGAGATGCCGAATGCTGTCTTGAGGAATGTTTTGAAACTCTTGCTGACGTGCAGTTCTTGTAGAGGTGGTGGATTACGCGCAAGCGTCGATCAAGAGTGTCCAATAGATGTTCAATTGGAGACAAATTGGGTGATCGAGAAGGCCATGGGAACACCTGCACGTTGTTTTGCTGGAGGAAGTCCTGGCAAACACGTGCAACGTGAGGTTGAGCAATGTCAAGCTGGAAAGATCTACCGTTGACGTTGATGAAGGATGCGACGTGACGTTGCAAAATCTCGTCTCTATAGTGAATCCCATTCAATGCACCTGCCACGTGCGCAAAGAGCTGTCCGGCCATTATGATGAATACCTGCCCACACCATGACACCACCAAAGCTATCGACCTGCTGTACACAGTAATCGGCTTTACGTTCGTCCCGACGTCTGTATACACGTGAACGTCCATCAGCACGTCTGAGACGAAACCGAGTCTCAGAACAAAATTGTCCTCCATCTTGCCCGCGGCCATCACACTCATTGCCTGCACCAATGTAGACGTTCAGGCCAGTGAAGCTGTTGCAAGACGTTATGTCGAACTTATCTTGTTGCAAAAAAACCGGCTTCCCGTTTCCGATTGCGCGCTGTATGGTTGGAGATTTGGCGCGGTCCAGGGATTTGGGTTGTTGTGGATGTCGCGCTCGTGGTGAGTGAACGAAGACGTCTCAACCGGACGTAGCGATCTTGGGCGGCGGTGGTAAGTTTTGGTCGACCTGACATGTGTCTGTCATTAACAGTCCCAGTAATGTTGTACTGGATCCATAGGTTTGAGACGATCTGTTTGCCTTGCCACCTCCTTGTAAACGGACGATGGCATTGTGTCGTCTGTCTGGGCTATAGTGGCTTAAAGCAATGCATTTGGAGTATCGTTGATGTGGCCTTTTAACAACTACAATCATAGATTTCAGCTCGGGTGATACACAATTTCATGATGCACGTGCATTTCATGACAGGTGCGTTTAGCGATTCACTACCAACGTGAGTGTAACGTTACGTTTTTGTTCTACTCTTTATTGTTTAAACGTTTTGTCGTCGGCAACCATTTCCCCGTTGTTGGGATTCAGCATGCGTTGGTTTGTGTCAAAGTTTCACTTTATTTTTTAAGAGTATATTAATAATCTCATAAATGTAATACTCTATCCCTTGCTCTGGTGTGTTGGTCAAGCTTTCTTGTTACAGCAGTGTACATATATATACATATATATCAAGCGTTCTACCTATATTATTTTAGTTTCAGAAACCTTATGCGCACAACTTTACACTTCCGTGTAGCCTCAAAGATCATAATTGATGTGTTGGTCCATACAGGCAAGAAGTTAGGTCCCTTCCACGTATGGTTGACTTTATTCACCACTTGTTCCTTATCATCCAAATAACTGATTAGGTGAGGATAAATAGCAATGGCCAAAGAACCATCATGATTCCATCGAAGTTTCCCCATATTCGACAATCCAGGAATTGTTGTTGAGTTTTCCATCGTAAAACCAACTTCTCCAGCTTGAATGAGATATCTGAGGCTTTCTGCTTTATACACGGTGTAGACGTAGACAGCCACTCCAAACTTGGGGCTACCGGAGAAAACACAGATCGCTGAGAAGCCGCAATGTCTGGAAACAAAGTGAGTATATTAGAAAGTGCTTTTTGTGATGAAAGGGTTCTGAGAGCAGATTCTATGTGTCATAGAAACAGCGGAAACAAAACTTAGCATTACCCATTTGCTTATTACTACAGAACAAACTGCTAGTTGGTCGTCTCTCAGCAATTGTGTTCCTATCCCCTGTAAGTGAGTGAGTTATTATATTACGTCACATCGGCAATATTTCAGCTATATCGTGACGAGAACATATGTCCATTGAAATGGAAGATATGTATATTATAAAAACCTGTCGACAAAGGACAGTAAAACAACTAGAATATCACAATTACAACTAAAACTAGTGTGGAAAGTTAAAACTGATAGCACTATTTGGACAATACAATATCAAAACAGGCTATAGATCGCCAACAACTGAAGGTAGATCACCAAACTAGGGACCATGAGGACTTACAGTACCTTTGCTACCTGCATGGGCCCTAGTTGGATTTACACCATCCCTTCAGCTGTTGACGAGTGGAAGAAATGTTAGCCAAAATTAAAATAACAAGAATACTACGTTTAAAAATCCTGGTAAGTTTGAATTGACTTTGAAAGTTTTGGGACTTATGGTGGTATGCGCCTGACAGGCAGCAGGACCACAACACTGCTCCCACATTTTCTCGATTTTCTCAGGGTATGGTTTTCTGACAACAGCAATTTTTGACATGTGAACTTTTCAGTGTGTTCCACTGAAGCTCTGCTCAAAAGTATGTTCAAAAAGTGTGTTTTTATATGCACTTTCATGTTCAGATTAGTGTGCATATCATCAACCTTGTTGTCATTGACCCTGATTGAGTCAGAGTCTACAACTCACACCAAGCTGTGCCTCTTTTGTTCTAAGTGGATGTACCCAAGCCAAGCCACGGCCACGGTGACCAGATTGTTTTACAGCAGACAACAACTCATTGAAATTGGACAAAGATATGAGCTAACACATGTCCACTCATCAATATCCTTTGTGAGTCAATCAGCATTGAGAGGCTTGCAAGTAAAAAATCGACAAAGGAGGTGTCCTACCAGACGAGTTAAGAGATCTGGGAGGAGAAAACAGAGACTCATCAACGTACTGACTGGTCATCGACCTCAACCACCAGCCAATCAGAATCGAGGTGTCAACACTAACAACTTGATTCATCTTGTACCAAGAAAAACCCTGTCTGCTTTGAAACTCTCTCTCTCTCTCTGGAATGTACAGTCATCCCGGAATAACTGTGAGGAAATCCCTGATATCATAATGGACAAGAACATCGATATACTCATCATGACAGAAACATGGCTATGTCAGTCTGGTGATGAAGCAAAAATAGCAAGTATGACACCGAATGGATATAGGTTTGAACATAAGCCACGCCCATCACGTGGTGGAGGAATCGCTGTTGTGTACAGAGACAATCTTAAATTGAAATTCAATCAACCACAAAATATGGACTCTAAGTCTTTTGAGTGTATGGAATTCACTGTTACGCATGATCAGACAGCAACACATGCTTGTGTTATTTATCGTCCCCCTTCCTCAAGAAAATATAAGTTAACACCTGCTATGTTTCTTGATGAATTCTCATCACTGCTTGATCATATACCAGTTGCAAAAGGGAGATTACTGGTTATGGGAGACCTGAACTTTCATTATGACGATCAGAGTGATCCAGACACGTCAAAAATGATGACTCTTCTGCGATCCTATGGACTGGTCCAGCATGTCAGTGAGCCAACCCATAAGTGTCAACATATTCTCGACTGGGTCCTCAGCTCAGAGGCGGAGCCTCTTATTCAGTCTACTACAGTGATTGATATGCAACTTTCTGACCATCACTTGATAACGATGTGTTTGGATACCAGCCGACCTAAACCTCCTAGCAAAGTCATAAAATGCAGAAATTTGAGGAAAATCAACATGCAAACATTTAGAAATGACCTTTCACACTCTCCCCTTCTGTTACAACCAGCATCTAATGTTGAAGACCTTGTTGACATGTATAACAAGGTGCTCAGTGAACTGTACGACAAAAATGCGCCTGAAGTGACAAAGAGTGTTCCATACAGACCAGATACACCTTGGCTATATACGGATGATGTGAAGACTGCAAAATCTGCAAGTAGGAAAGCTGAGCGCAAGTGGAGAAAAACTAAACTTGATGTCTATCGCCAGATATATGTCTCTGCCAGGAATGCTTCCAATAAGACAGCAAAACGCACATATATGAATGCTAAAATCGAGGAAAGTACATTTGATCCCAAGGCACTGTATAAACTTATGTTCTCCCTGATGGGTAGAAAGACTGATCCATCCTTGCCTTCTGGGGACGTAACCTTGGAAATAGCAGAACGTTTTTCAACCTATTTCTGCGACAAGATCGAGGCAATTCGTCAGCAGTTTGATGACGTCACCGAGGACAACGATCCTGTCATGTTTCAGAATAATCGTTTATCTGATTTCAACCGTTCTCAGAAGCCGAAACTCTGAAGTTGATTAGAAGATCTAAACCAACTACTTGTCCCTTAGATCCCCTTCCTACGACGCTGATTATCGACAACATTGACATCCTCCTTCCAGTTGTGACATCATTGGTCAGCCTCAGTTTAGCCAATGGAATCATGCCAAACTCTTTGAAAACTGCACTTGTCAAACCTCTCTTGAAAAAAACCTGGCCTAGACTGTGATGTATTGAAGAACTATCGTCCGGTTTCCAACCTTCCATACATTTCAAAACTCAGAGCTGTGTGCCAACGTCTATCAGAACACCTGTCTTTGTATGATCTTCATGAGCCCTACCAATCTGCGTACCGACCAAATCACAGCACTGAGACGGCCTTGCTCTATGTCATGAATGAACTGCAATCTGGAATTGACAAAGACAATGCAGCCCTCCTGGTTTTGCTAGATCTTAGCGCAGCCTTTGACACCATCGACCACAGCAGTCTCCTGTCCCGTCTTCAAGTTGAGATCGGTATCGATGGAACTGCACTTGCTTGGTTCAAATCATATCTGGAAAATAGGCATCAATCAGTCCATCTCAACGGGGTATCTTCATCAGCACTTAAGCTTAGATGGGGCGTTCCACAAGGTTCAGTGCTCGGACCGGTGTTATTTACCCTCTACATTCGACAATTGGGTGAAATCATTGGAAACTATGATCTCCCGAAGCACTTCTATGCTGACGATTCCCAGATCATCAACATCTTCAGACCGGATCCTTCCTCAGCATCAGTAGCTCACACAAAGATCAGTCAGTGCTACTCAGACATTAAACATTGGATGACCGCAAATAAACTGAAGTTGAATGACGAGAAAACAGAGGCACTCCTAACCGGACCTGTGAGTCAAACACGAAAAACACAGCTTGACAGCATCACAGTTGGAGCAACGCCGATTCCTCTTGCCAGCTCAGCCAGGAACCTTGGAGTCACGTTTGACTCCCAGCTAACTATGGAGGTCCATGTCAGCAATATCTCCAGAACTTGCTTTTTCATCCTAAGGAACATCAGTTGTATCAGAAAACACCTTACCACCAGTGCTACTATAACCCTCATTATCTCTCTCGTCATCTCACGTCTTGATTACTGTAACTGACTCTTGATTAACGCTCCCAAATCTCTGATCAACAGACTTCAGCATGTTCAAAACACAGCCGCAAGAATTGCATCCCTTACCCCCAGACAGGCACACACCACTCCATTACTCAAATCTCTTCATTGGCTTCCTGTTCATTTCCGTATCAAGTTCAAGCTCCTGTCCCTGCCCTTCCAATGTATCTCCGGATCAGCTCCAGTCTATCTCTGCAACCTTCTTGAGACATACCAACCTGCTCGAACTCTCAGATCCCAGACCAAGTCTCTCCTTGTTGTCCCAAATACAAACACTCTCCGCTACGGTCACAGATCATTTGCGTATGCCGCAGCAACTGAGTGGAATAATCTGCCCCAAAAACTCAAAGACTCTCAAACGTTGTCATCCTTTAAATCCTTACTAAAAACTTTCCTCTTTCGCCAAGCTTTCCCTGACTTTCCCTAATATCAAACCATGTTTGTGCGCTTTGAGCATCCTTATGTTTGGAATTAGCGCTATATAAATGCACTATTATTATTATTTATTATTATTATGTACCCTCTCATGAGGACAATAATTTTACGCTACTTCATATCCCATGTAAGGATGAAGCAAAATAAAAAAGGATTCAACAGATCATTTGGCATAAAGATTCAACGAAGACTCTCAGTGTGTAAATAGAATGTCTGTTCGACGGTCAGTTCAGAGAGATAAAAGTCATGTTTTCAATAGTTCAGCCATAATGTGACAAATGATATGATCGGTTGGTATATTACTTTAAATAACCATATTTGGTCATCAAATACATAAGCCCCTCATGTGACCCCTACTCCAAGAACGTTAGGGACTTATCAGACCAACGCCAGTCCAACAACACACAGGGGGCATACACATATACCCAGGGATAAAGATGACCCATACTTTGACTACTAAGAACGTTAGGGACTTATCAGACCAACGCCAGTCCAACAACACACAGGGGGCATGCACACATACCCAGGGATAAAGATGACCCATACTCTGACTACTAAGACCGTTAGGCACTTATCAGACAACGGCCAGTCCAACAACACACAGGGGGCATGCACATATACCCAGAGATAAAGTGAGTGAGTGAGTGAGTTAATATTTAACGTCACATCAGCCATATCGTGACGAGAACAATGTAATTCATATCAATAAAACATAAATTGAGATAATAGAAACCTGTCATCGAAGGACAGTAAAACTACTTGAATATCACAGCTCTTAATTTAAAACTAGTACGCTATCATAAAATATATCACTATAGACAACAATACAGTATAAAACCGGGCTATAGATCACCAACTGAAGGCTGATCACCATACCAGGGACCATGGGGACTTACAGTACCTTCGCTACCTGCATGGACCCTAGTTGGATTTACATCATCCCTTCAGATGCTGGTAATTGTAGGAAAACTTAGCCAAAATTATAATCACAAAAATACTACGCTTTAAAAAGTTGGTAAGTTTAATTGTAATTTAAAAGTTTTGGGACTTATGTACCCTCTCAGGAGGACAATAATTTTACAGTACTTTAACCCCCCTTGAGGGTACAGCCACTAACAATCTGAGTTATTAAGTTAAACTTCCAATCATAAAATATATATCTATTTACAAATCATTTCACAAATCTAATTCCTTTAAGAATAAAATACTTAAATGAGAATTTTTATTAATAAAGGATCCTTCATTGTTCGTGATTTGAAATAGTTATCTCTTGTGATGGAATATTCAAAACAGTCTTGACTGTGATTCTTTCATCACAAGGGATACAAAACGGGGGATCCTCACCTTTCAATAGGTACTCATGAGTATATCTTGTGTGGCCAATACGACATCGTCGTATGATGACCTCTTCAAATCTGGACTGACACCCGAAGTAAGTGTAACCGATATAAGGATTTATTTCATGTAATTTATTTATACCTACTTGGGTGTCCCACTTCTTCTTCATCAGATCACGGATGTAAGTTCTAATGCTAGATTTATAATCAGCATAAGGAATAAGAAGTGGTGTCACAGATTTGTTGAGTGCTACCTTGGCAGCAAGATCGGCCATTGTGTTCCCAGAAATGCCCACGCGGCTTGGTAACCAACAGAGGACGATGTCGCATTGGCCAGTAGCAAGAGCATTATATAAGTCAATGATTTCTATTAAAAGTTGATGTTTACCAGAAAGATTGTTAATAGCCTGAAGGCAAGAAAGAGCGTCAGAAAAGATCATATATTGTTTATATTTAGGGTGTCTTTGAATATATTTAAGAGCCGTTAATATGGCGTTTGCTTCTGCTGTAAAAATAAAGCTATTATCTGGTATTCTGGAAGATATTGTCCTGGATCCAGTGACAATGGCACATGCCACTGCGCCACCATCCTTGGACCCATCTGTAAATAAGGACTTGTAAGTATTATATTTACTTTTTAATTGTTTATATTCTTGTTTATATTGTAACTAATTAGTTTCTGATTTTTAAAATGTAGTTAATGTTAGGTCGACTTGTGGCCTAACCAATTGCCAAGGAGGAGAAGAAAGAAGTCGGAAAGGAGCTATATTTTCCAGCTCAATGCCGGCAGCAGCAATAAATGGCTTAATTCTGAGTCCAAGAGGCGGAACAAGAGAAGTCTTTTTGTTGTATAAATCCTCATAAAGAGGATTGAAAACAATGTTAAATGCAAGATTAGACTCGTTAGAATAGAGTTTTGTTATATACTGTCAGGATAATTTGATACGATGGTTAAGTGATGGCTCATCTGCCTCAACATAGAGACTGTCAACAGGAGAAGGTCTAAAAGACCAAAGATAAAGTCTTATGCCTTGGTGGTGAATAGAATCTAATAGTTTTAGGTTGCTGTTGCAGGCTCCGCCATAAACGATGGCGCCATAATCAAGTTTGGAGCGGACTAGTGATCTATATAGGTGTAGGAGGGTAGTATGATCCCCTCCCCACTCTGTATTTGATTATTAATTTATTATTAATTAGAAACTACTTTCAATAAATCCAGTGCCTTCAGGCATTTATTTTTAAGGGATTTAATATGCTGTAGAAAAGTTAAATGGGAGTCGAAAATTAGACCCAAGAACTTGGCCTCTTTGACAACTTTGATTGGAGTGCCATTTAAATTTTTGTTTTGGGTCCTTATGTGGCTTATATTTTCTACACAAGTGTATAAAATTAGTTTTTGACTTAGAAAATTTAAAGCCATTTTCAAGACACCAAATATTTTTTTTTATTTATTTTTTTTTTTTTTTTTTTATTGGTTCCCAGGATTACGATGTCATGATATGTAGAACAGTGATGTACAGACAGATGGATGATGTACAGTTATTATGTCAATATCATGTTAATACACATATATAAGTCAATAAAAGAGAAATATGACCTCAGGTAAATTGGATACATTTTAAATTCATCAAAGTACTGGGAAGAGAAGACCCCATTTATGATTGAAATCTTCTATTTTATTATTTCTGTTGCATATATGGTTTTCCACAAGGAATATTTCTTTCAAAGTTTTTATAAATAGAGCTAAGTTTGGATGCGTATTTTTAATACTGCATACGTAAATGTGTCTTTTTGCTGCAATGATGATGTGATTTAGTAATATATTATGTTAAGCCAAATTTGTAGGTTTTTCCAAAAAATGTGTCTACTGACATTCCCAGTACACATGACAAACTCTCATTTAGATCATTGCAGAAACAACATAGACTGCTATCAACCTTTTTCATCTTAAGCAATTCTCTTTTTGTATAAATAACTCCTTATAGAAATCTATATTGAAAATCTAAAAGTTTTGTGTCTTGCAATCCTTTTCTGTATCCTGTAAATATATTTTTCCAATCAAAGTTTATTTCAGGAAATAGCAGCTGCCATTTATTACACATATTTGGGTGTATATCATTGGAAATAACTTTATCATAAAAAGTCCTGCAGCCTTTAGATGTTTTTACTAGATATATCTGACATTGGTTAATATTTAAATCCCTGACTGGTATTAAATGACAGTGGTTAAGAGTATTTTTTCCAAGAGTCAGGTAATACATGTAGTAAATATTCATAATCTAAAAAAGTGCCTTTGATACCATATATTTCTTTTAAAGATTCTATTGAAAATAATCCAGTTTCATCACAAATATCCCTAATATTTATAATCCCTTTATCTGCCCAGTTCTTTATGAAGTTTACTGTCTTAAAGTAGATAATTTCAAAGCGTCTATCAGTGTTTTTGCATCAATCATTCTCAAACCTCCTTCTTCATAGTTGTTTTTAATTTCATTCCTTTTTATTTTATCATTCTGGTCATTCCAAATAAATTTAAAAAACATTTTGTCAAGGGACGTGATAAATTCTGCTGGTGGGTTTGGCAAAGAATTGAAAATATGGACCAATTTGGAGATTGCTAGAGTTTTTATTACTGTTATTTTTCCAATAAGTGTTAAATTTCTTTTTCTCCAAGATGCTAAGAGTCTATTATTTCCCTCCAGTCTCTTTCTTGCGTTGATTACCCATAAGTCTTTAAGATCTGGTGTAAATTTAATACCTAGCACATCAAATTCACCAATTACCCATTCAATTTTCAGATCATTACATATTTTATCCATAGATTAAGCTTTGGACCCAATCCAGATTGCTTTTGATTTGTCTAAATTAATTTTCAAGCCTGACATTTTGTAAAACTTATTAATTGTGTCAATAGCAGAGTACAAACTCACTTCAGTTCCATCAAGAAATAGTTCAGTATCATCGGCATATTGATCCAGTTTATATTCAATATCATTGATGACAAAACCTTTGATGTTTTCATTATTTCTTATCATGCAACCGAGAATCTCAGCCACAAAAAGGAAAAGATATGGGGATAGTTGGGCTCCCTGTCTACATCCCCTTTCATTTGCAAGAAACGCGGATAGATTACCATGTTGGATAGGTTTCATAGGTTAACATATTTCTCCATCTTATCATTTCAGGGCCAAATTCAAGTTTATGTAAAACCAGGTTCATAAAATCTTTTGAAACAGTGTCAAACGCTTTTTCAAAGTCAATCAGAATCAGCAAACCAGGAATGTTTTGTTTCTTTGTTTCAAACATTATATCATATAACAATCTTCTATTTTCACTAATAGTCCTACCCGGTATAAAACCAGTTTGGTTAGAGTGAATAAGTTCATCTAAAGTAGTTTTTAATCTATGTGCAATGCAGGAGCTGATAATTTTATAAATAGCATTAAGTAAAGTGATTGACCTCCAATTTTTAAGTAATGTTCTATCTTTTGGGGGTTTTGGAATACAGGTGATAACACCCCTTTTCATATTCAAAGACATTTAATTGTTTGTTGATACTTCTTTAATAAATCTATAGATCCAAATTTTTAATTCTTTCCAAAAGAATTTAAAGAAATCAATAGGAAATCCATCAATCCCAGGGCTTTTATTATTCTTCATCCTGTAAACAGCATTGCTAATTTCATCCAAACTGATTTCTCTTTCAAGATAATCCATTTATTTATTTTGTTTAAACACAATTGCATTTGCCGTTCAATGGTATGCATATTTTTACCACGACAAGAAATATCCCAAGAAAACCCATCGATTGAACCAGTTAAAACCTTTGACAAACTATTTTATACTAAAAAGTGTGACAGACAAAATGCTGCCTTGTCGGACACCCTGATCCTGATTGTAATGATCAGACAGAGTCGACCCTACGCGGGCTTGAAATTGCCCGTCAGTTAAAAAGTTGGATATGAATTGAGGCACACGGCCTCGCAATGCAAAATTGTGTCAATCTCTTAAAATGCCATATTTCCAAGTAGTGTCATATGCTTTTTTCTAAATCGAAAAAAATCGACACTGCATGTTGTTTTTGAATAATGTCATTTTTAACAAATGATTCTAAACGCACTAAATGACCGACAGTACTTCTGTTTTGACGGAAACCACATTGAATATCCGTTATAAGGTTATTGGTTTCCAAGTACCAAACAAGTCGAATGTTTATAATACGTTCCATGGTCTTGCAAACACAGCTAGTTCGTGAAATCGGTCGATAATTGGAAGGATCAGTATGGTCACGTAACAGGTTTAGGGATGGGAACAACAATAGCATTGCGCAAGGAAAATTTCCAGACGTCCAAATATCATCAAAAATGTTTAAGAGGGTCCCTTAACATGATTCCGGTAAGTGCTTCAGAAGCTGATAATGTATGTTATCAGCCCCTGTAGCAGTATCGTGAGCCTGGTCAAGAGCAGTATGAAGCTCATGAATGAAAAATACTTCATTGTAATCTTCCCCATTATCTGAATTGAAATTAACAGTTTTCTTTTCCTGTTGTTTTTGGAATTGAGGTAGATAATTCGATGAGGAAGAATGTTTGGCCAAAGTTTCTACAAGTTTATTTGCAATATCAGATTTACAAGTTAATAAATCGTCTCCATCTTTAAGATGCTTAATGCTAGATTGAGCGCCCGTACCTTTTATTTTCTTGATCATATCCATACCTTTGATATCACCGTTCGTGAATTAGGAGATAAACCTACTGTGTGGGAAAATCAGAGGTATATAACGAAATAATAATAGCTCTTAATTTCATTTAAAACCGAACGCGTAGCGTGAGGTTTTAAATGAACAATTTAGAGCTATTATAATTTCGTTATATACCTCTGATTTTCAAACACTGTAGGTTTATCTCCATTCTACCATGACAATTTTATGAACAATTTTAGGTGGAGCTCTTTCTTTGGTTACGAGTCAATACGTGAAGCGGCCTCGCATTCCAATCTCAAGTGGCATCGCCCGAAACGGGGTGATTGGTGGCAAACCGTCAATGACTAACAAACTCCAGATTCAGTAATAACAAATCACGTTTTGTTTTTTCAATGCATCAATCAACAATCATTAACTGATAACTAAACATATATCAAATAAGTTTAAAAGGCTTGGTTCACATTTGAAAATTCCACCGTAGACCCTTGACCTTTTCTCGGGAGTCATTGTTTACATTTACGTGTAAATTTGGAAAGATGCGACAGGAGAGCCTCTGACAGTTTGCGCAAGGTTAACCTGATTGTATGACTGAAGATAGTCTTTGATATCTAATTACTGGTACTGGTACAACATTTAAGAGTAGAGGCGCGTTTGCTGTAACGAGAAGTCCGTGTTGTACCGAATTTAGATACTGTTGGATTTTGCGCCCTGTCAACTTGACGATTTCACGCACCTCTACGTCTGCGTGCGACAGCTGTGGCGACTCTTACACACTCATGTGTGTATTTTGTGCTCAAATTCAATTCAACGGATATTATTTTCTACATTTTGGAAAGTGTTTTGTGACCTAGTGGCTTCAAAGTGTAGTGAATTCAAATTGAATCGGATTCGCTGACATGTTCGCGAGTCTGTTGACAAAGAGCCAGATTTGTGGTGATATTTCCGAAAGGATGGATCAGGACATGAGGGTGTACCTCTGGCATAAACACGGTAAGGTAATTAATTATACTTTAATAGACTACTTGAGATCAAGCAGTGTAATGGATAAGAGGGATCATGACTAAGCTAAATATCTTTTTCAACGATATTATACTTTTTGGAAAAAAATATGTTGGGCTAAACAGAACGGTTTGCAAATTCTGTAATTGTGTTTTACTACCGCTAAATTTGAAACAGCACAAATTTCAAAATATCATTTTGTTTGAATTGATAACCCAACTGTTTATTTATGTGGACGGAAGGCATTAAAATTTATTTGCGTTCGATGTTAATGCATCCTCCGTTACCGGATCAAGATCAGTGGCGATATCGTTGACGAAAGCTGATAATAAATTTAACACGGAAAGTATGTAGCAGTCTATTGCTGGATCTATTCTGACATAACATAGAATCAACGTAAACATATTTGTTTTTGCTGAATTTTTATTCGGAAAGCAGACGATTTTTGATCTTGTTCGACTGAACATTTGTTTCCATGCTTTCGAAGTACTTTTGTATGTATAAACACCTATTGCTGTGATTTACGCAAGTAGTGAGTCGAGCCCGTCATCGCTAAATCCATCTTTAAAGACATATGTGTAATTTCCGACAGCAAAATCGCCGTAATTTATCGATGCATCGGTAGGTTGTTTGGTGTCCGCCATGTTGGCGGGCAGACAAAAATAGTGCATTGCCGTAAACCATGTATGATTGCGCACGGAAAATCAGAGACCTGTATAACGTGATTATATACCTCTGAATGACTTTAATTAACCAATCCCATCCAGTGTCTACTGAAGTCATGGTAGAATTTATTTTTGATACCAAATTTCCGCCAGGATTGACGTTTACTTTGCTTGAAGGTACGGCGTGCCTTAGCATTTAAAATTTTAAACTTATTCAAGTTATGGACCATAGGATGGCGACGGAAATAATTATTAGCTTTCTTCTGTGCCTTCCTAGCCTGTTTGCACTCATTGTTGAACCATGGTGTTGGTATGTGTGGAATTGCAGAGGATTTGGGGATACACTCATCAGCAATGTTAATTAGTTCATCAGAGAAATCCTTTATAGGATCAGGACTTTCTATAAAAAGTTCAGGTTTAAGTCTCCTACAAAACAGAGCTTGATACAAAGGCCAGTTAGCCTTTTTAAAGTTCCATCTTGAAGATTGGCTAATATCAGATGGGTTCTCAGGTGTTAGAATTGTAGGAAACTGGTCACTTCCACAGAGGTCATCGTGAACTGACCAATAAAATTCATTCAGTAGGTTTGAATCCGTGATTGATAACTCAAGTGCCGAATAAGTTCCAGTGCCAGGATGTAAATAGGTGTTGGAACCGTCATTGTATATGCATAAATCATTATGTGAACAAAACTCTTCCAACAGTTTACCTTTAGCATTAGTAGTTGTACCACCGCAAAGTGGGGTTTTGCCATTTAACTCATTAAGGCCGAGAGACGCATATATGGGGCAAATTAATCAGCTCCTCACAGCGAGTGACGTGTTTATGGGGCAGGTAATTAGCAGTTTCTCACAGCGAGAGCCACATACAGTCGTCAACAGAAAGCATCTCTTATTCAGCGAGAGACGCACATGTGTGTTGTACTTTTAAAAATCGCACTGTACATATTATTTCAACCAATTTAGCAGTACTGAGCAAATGTTAGCTTTTCTTACGAGAGATCCCACCTTTAGTATCAATCAGAAGAAGTATTTAAAGAGTTTTGATAACAATTGCTAATCATTATCATAGGCTTGTACAGCGTTTAGCAAATGAACGCATGTCGGCGAGAAAGGGGATTATGATGTTTTTACAGAGGTAAGTGTCTGGTACTCTTCCTTGGGAATGGATACTAAAATACTTCGTATGCACCTTGATTGAATTAGATGTAATGGTTTAGAGGTTACTAAAAATTATATTTCCTTCAACTACCTAATAAATAGGAAACAATATACGAAATTTCAAGGACATACACAGAATTCAAACACAATAGAATAGTTTGAATTTACTTTTTAGGCATCATTACGTTGTCATGTTGCATATACTGAAACATAATGTATAAACACAAGTAATTATACATCCAAGCTCGAATAGATTAAACATAATTGAACTTACTAATTTGAAGTTTACGGAATTGTAACTAGTTGTTTTCCATAATCTAAAGTTCGTAATGTTACCTAAGCGAATATAAAATGATAAGTCGCGCCTTTGCATCGAATACATATATACATGTCAGTGTTATTACAAAATGAAATGTTTTACTACGTTTGTTACAAAAGACAGTAAGTTTGTAATTCAAAACATTGTCACACATGGACAGAAGTAATATCATAAGTTATTACATGTAAGCCATACAAAGGTATTTCAAGCATTTTTGTTCAAGCTGTTGAAAGTTTCATGTTGATTTGAATTGTCAGTTTTCTATGCAATTTACATGAGCATTCTGTAAAACGTTTGTATTTGATCTGTGTAATTATCAAATCCGGTGCAATTATCACGTGTATCAATCAACTCAGTCTCTATTGATCCAGGCACCCATGAAAGGCCACCTCCTCGTGGTGGGTGCTGGGTCACGCTTAGCGCCTTTCAACCCCCCGTTGTGGACCCGGGGGGGATATTTTGGTCCACCAACCCGTTTGCCGTGGGTTGCGCCCCTGTGTCGGTGGAGGACGGGAGTCTGGTGGTTGAGGGCAAGGGCTCCAGGAACAGCGTTCCTTTGCCCAATACACCACTTCGACCTTTACTTCACCTAGACGGGTGGTAGAACTGGCCCGGTTCTATCAATCGGCTGGTCATGCTAAGCCCTGTACATGTACATTTTGTTGCACCAAATTTGAAATTCTTTAAAACTTTTGTCAGTTGTCTTAGCTTCATTAAAATATATTTGAATCTTGATTGTTCAACTCAATTTCGTAATTTGCCTTGAGTCCTATGTCCAGAAGGCAGTGGCTCATGGGCCAATCTGGTGGAATAACTCACTTGTTGATTATTCTGCTTGAGTATATCATCCGGGTATCCTTGGTGCTGCAGGCTGGAAACCCGCCTGTTTTAGCATTGTCCTAGTGATACTCCGTGGTGGGTGGGGACCCCGGATGACGAATCAAAATAAACTCAACATGGAATACCAAACCCCAAACAAAAACGAAACGTCTACTCGACAATGATGACAACGAACAACGACCCTCGAAATCCATTGATTACTGGCCACGTTTTCTGATTCTTGAGACTCTTGATCAGACTCCTTAAAGCTGAATCCGTTTGCGATATCCAAGGGTGTCCACGGAATAGCAGGAGAAATCAAAGGCGTGAAACGCTTGCGTTCAGGATCTCTATTGCTCGAATGTAATAGAAAACAGCAAGCAACCAACCTGCTGTCCACTGAAATGTTTGTTGGAATTCCGGTTAAGGTCTCTGCACATAGAACTCTGAACACCAGTAAAGGTATTGTAAGAGATCGAGATCGTCTATTTGCAGATATGACTGAACTTGACATCGTATCAGAAATGAAGGATCAAGGAGTGATATATGTAAAAAGATTTTCAACCCGGAAAAATAATGAGACTGTTTCAACTAACACATATCTTTTTCGTTTTCTGCGCCGAATCCACCAAAATCAATCAGAGCAGGTTACTGTAATGTTAACGTTGATTTGTACATCCCCAAACCTCTGCAGTGTTTTAAATGCCAAAAGTATGGACATGGTGTGAACACTTGCACATTGTCTGTTACATGTGTTCACTGTGCTGAGAATACACATGTGACAGAAGATTGTGACAGTAGTTCCAAAAAATGTGCAAACTGCCACGGTAATCATTCAGCCTTTTCTAAGGATTGTCCCATTTGGAAAAACAGATGGAGATCAACAGAATTAAATTCACCAATAATATCAGTTTTGCTGAAGCTAAAAGTTGAAACAGTCAACTGATACTACTGAAACCTATGCAGCCATCGCCAGGAAACCATCAGAAACAGCCCCAAAAAGGAAACACTTCAACAGTTATTACTTTGTCACATGCCTGTCAAACAGACTTGACATGGATCAGCACGGACACTCCGGAACTCTTTTCCCCTGAACAGTCAACACAGACCGCAAATTCACTTCCTGATCAGCAGAACCTCTCTCAGCAACAATCTCCTATTTCACTCACTCGATCTCAACCTGAGAAAACTGAAAAACAAACAGGAAAACAAAAGTCAAACCAAGGTCAGAAACTTCTAGCACAAATAGAGCCCCTAAGGGGTCAGACAAGATCAAATTATGTAATAAGTTTGGGTCATTAGAAGATATGGATGTGTCTGATAACATCCATCCTCGGGCACATAGCTCGTCGCCTTCCAAGAAAGTGCGGGGTAGATCCCCAATCAACCCACCAAAAGTTAATGTCTTCCAGAAATATAGTACAGTGGAATTGTAGAGGATTAAGAACTAATTTAAATGAGTTACATTTATTAGTTCAAGATCTGGCACCATCATCTTTCTGTCTGCAGGAAACCCATCTGAAACAGACAGATACTTTTAATCTACGTCAGTACGTTGCATATCATTCCTTCTCACCTCTGGGTGATAGAGCCACTGGTGGATCATCAATCCTTGTTAAGCA
The DNA here is from genome assembly GCF_003918875.1 of Haliotis rubra. NCBI lineage: Eukaryota > Metazoa > Mollusca > Gastropoda > Lepetellida > Haliotidae > Haliotis > Haliotis rubra. The sequence continues at coordinate 60,276 of NW_025765102.1, forward strand.
GAATATTATTCACAGCCCTGTCCCACTTACAACTAATCTTCAAGCCGTTGCAGTGAGACTTACACTTCATGTTGGCTTTACATTATGCTCTCTGTATATTCCGCCTTCTTCAACACTTCGCCTGACTGATCGTCAAGCTCTCTGTGATCAACTTCCGAAACCCTGTATTATAATGGGTGATCTTAATGGCCATAATCCACTCTGGGGCGGTACAAATACTAACACTAAAGGTAAAATACTGGAAGATTTTATCTCAAATAATGACATGTGCATATTCAATGATGATTCAAGCACGTACCTGCATCCTGCGACAGGCACCTACTCTTCTCTGGATTTGTCTCTTGCAGACTCAAATCTACTTAATGAATTTGATTGGTCAGTACACAACGACCTCTGTGGAAGTGATCACTTTCCAACGATACTATCAGAAACTTCTCCAACTGATTCTCCATCTTCTACAAGATGGAATTTTTCGAAGGCAGACTGGCCCTTATTTCAAACTTTATGCACATCTAAACTAAGACCCGAATGTTTCAGTGATATTGCTGATCCTATTCAGGTATTTTCTGACGTTTTAAATGTAATAGCTGATGAGTGTATACCAAAGTCCTCTACAACCTCACATGTACGAAAGCCATGGTTTAATGCAGACTGTAAAAATGCTAGAAAAGCGAGGAAAAAGGCAGAGAAATATTTCCGCCATCACCCAACTGTCCACAACTTGAATAAATTTAAAATACTGAATGCAAAAGCACGCCGCACCTTCAAACAAAATAAACGGCAATCTTGGAGGAACTATGTCTCCAAAATTAACTCACGAATGCCAATGTCCAAGGTATGGAACATGGTTCAAAGAATTAAAGGCAAAGGTTCAAAATCTGCTGTTCACCATCTTAAAGATGGTGATAATTTAATTACTGACAAATCTCAAATTGCAGATAAAATTGGCGAAACTCTTGCCAAAAATTCTTCATCGGCAAATTATGTCCCTGGGTTTCAGAGATATCAGAAACAACAGGAAAAGACAAAACTTAATTTCGAATCAAATAATGGTGAAGACTATAATGAACTGTTTTCATTACATGAGCTATATACAGCTCTTGAGCAAGCTCATGACACTGCAGCGGGTGATGACAACATTCATTATCAGCTACTGAAACACTTGCCTGAGCCATGTCTGGTCACACTTTTAGACTTATTTGACAAAATATGGACGTCTGGAAATTTTCCTCCCTCATGGCGTAATGCCATTGTAGTCCCTATTCCAAAACCTGGTAAGGATCATACAGATCCGTCGAATTACAGACCAATATCTTTAACTAGCTGTGTCTGTAAAACCATGGAACGTATGGTGAATAATAGATTAACATGGTATCTTGAAACCAATAACCTGATAACAAATATTCAATGCGGTTTCAGGAAAAATCGTAGTACCATTGATCATTTGGTCCGCTTAGAATCCTTTGTTAAGAATGCTATAGTAAATAAACAACATGCTGTATCAATTTTCTTTGATCTTGAGAAAGCTTACGATACGACCTGGAAGCATGGCATTTTGAAGGATTTACATGATTTCGGTTTAAGAGGCCGTTTGCCTCTTTTTATAACACAGTTTTTAAAAGACAGACAATTTCAAGTCCGAGTGGGTTCAACCCTGTCTGATCATTATAATCAGGATCAGGGTGTCCCTCAAGGCAGTATTTTGTCTGTCACTTTATTTAGTATCAAAATCAACAGTTTATCCAAGGTTTTAAACGATTCAATCGATGGATCACTTTTGTGGATGATTTTAATATTTCTTGTCGTGGTAAAATATGCATACTATTGAACGGCAATTGCAGTTGTGTTTAAATAAAATAAATAAATGGTGTCTTGAGAACGGCTTTAAATTTTCCAAGTCCAAAACTAATTGTCTACACTTTTTGTAGAAAATATAAGCCGCATGAAGACCCAGAACTATCTTTAAATGGCACTCCCATCAAAGTTGTGAAGGAGGCCAAGTTCTTGGGTCTAATTTTGACTCCCATTTAACCTTTTTGCCGCACATTAAATCTCTTAAAGCTAAATGCCTGAAGGCCCTTGATTTGTTGAAAGTTGTTTCCAACTCAAAGTGGGAGGGATCAAACTACCCTCCTCCACCTATATCGATCATTGGTACGATCTAAACTTGATTATGGTTCGATCGTATATGGCGGAGCCTGTAACAGCAACCTTCAACTACTAGATTCTGTTCACCACCAAGGTCTAAGACTCTGTCTTGGATCATTTAGAACTTCTCCAGTTGATAGTCTATACGTTGAAGCAGATGAGCCTTCTCTTACACAACGTCGTATAAAATTGTCTTTACAATACATTACTAAACTATATTCTAGCGAGTCTAACCCTGCATTTAGCTGTGTTTTCAATCCCTCTATGAGGATTTATACAACAAAAACCTTCTCTTGTTCCGCCTCTTGGGCACAGAATTAAGCCATTCCTGTCTGCTGCCGGCATTGAGCTAGAAAATATTGCTCCTTCCCGCCTTCTTTCTTCTCCTCCTTGGCAATTGGTTAGGCCACAAGTGGACCTAACACTCACTAAATTTAAAAAAATCAGAAACTAATGATCTACAGTATAAACAAGAATATAATCAATTAAAAAGTAAATATAATACATATAAATCCTTATTCACAGATGGGTCCAAGGATGGTGGCGCGGTTGCTTGTGCCACTGTCATTGGGTCCAAAACAATCTCTTCAGATTACCCAATGACAGTTCAATTTTCACAGCAGAAGCAAACGCAATACTAACAGCTCTTAAATATATTAATAAACACCGTAAATATAAACAATATATCATCTTTTCAGATTCTCTTTCTTGTCTTCAGGCTATTAAAAATCTTTCTTGCAAACATCCACTTTTATTAGAAATTATTGAATTGTACAATGAACTTGCTACTGGCCAATGCGACATCGTCTTTGTTGGTTACCCAGCCACGTTGGCATTTCTGGGAACACAATGGCTGATATTGCTGCTAAGGCAGCCCTTAACAAATCTGTGACACCACTTCTGATCCCATACTCTGATTACAAAGCTGCTATAAGATCTTATATCCGTGATCTGATGCAAAAGAAGTGGGACACCCAAGTAGGTATCAATAAATTACATGCAATAAAACCCTATATCGGTTACACTTACTTGGGTTGTCAGTCCAGATTTGAAGAGGTCATTATGCGACGATGTCGCATTGGCCACACTAGATATACTCACCAATATTTACTGAAAGGCGCAGATCCTCCGTTTTGCATCCCTTGTGATGAAAGAATCACAGTCAAGCATGTCCTGCTTGACCGTGTTGAATATTCCGTCACAAGGGATAAGTATTTTAATGTCAAGACATTGAAGGATCTTTTTTATAATGTTAATTTTCATTTAATAGTTGAATTTTTAAAGAATTAGATTTGTGGACTGATTTGTAAATAGTTAAATATTATATTGTTGGTAGATTCTATTAGTAACTGAGATTGTTAGTGGCTGTACCCTTAAAGGGGGTTGACGTAGCGTAAAATTATTGTCCTCCTGAGAGGGTACGTAAGTCCCAAAACATTCAAAGTCAATTTAAACTTGCCAGGATTTTAAACGTAGTATTCTTGTTCTTTTAATTTTGGCTAACATTTCTTCCAATCGCCAGCAGCTGAAGGGATGGTGTAAATCCAGCTAGGGTCCATGCAGGTAGCAAAAATAATGTAAGTCCCCATGGTCCCTAGTATGGTGATCTACCTTCAGTTGTTGGCGATCTATTGCCTATTTTTATATTGTGCTGTCCCCTAAAGGTAAAATGTTTTAGATTTAATTACTAGTTTTACATGTATATCTGTGATATTCTAGTTGTTTTACTGTCCTTCGTCGGCAGGTTTTTCTAATATCTGTATATGTATTCTATTTAAATGTCAACTGTTCTCGTCACGATATGGCTGAAATATTGCCGATGTGACGTTAAATATTAACTCACTCACTCTATTGATCCATCGTCAATAAAAGCTGGATAGTATATCAGTTACGGTATCGATACACATGCGTATAATCATTCAAGCAGATTACAGTAATGAGATAATTGAACGCCTCTTTCGACCTTGAAATAACAGCCTCCGGTAGAATGCATATGTAGTTACGTCCTTGTTGAAAGGTTTGTCTCGTGACAAGTGTAAAATAAACAGATGCGCTGTTATATCATTGGACATCTTGCTTTATGGAGTCACGCCCCTCTCTGTGATGTTTATACATGCATGCACATCTGTAATCTTATGAACCTCGTTTGCATTCAGTAAAGATATAGGCACGCCCACCTTAATAAATATTGGGGGTGGGGGAGTCAACTGCAAGTTTATACACTATAATAATTCAGTATAGTGTCACCTCGTGAATTCTGTAATGCGTGTACTCTAGTTTGGATAGTCATTCGTATCAAGGTGAAGATTATATTTACATGTACAGGAAACCATTATGTTTTATGTACTAGTTGTGTGCATAAAATGTATATGAAAATAAATACTACCTCTACTCAGTGGTTGGATTTCAATCGCTTTGTCTTACTTATCTAAAAACACTAACATGAGGACAAATAAACTCGCCAAAGTGACTATCTACTCCTATTTGTCTTATGTGTATATTTCATACATCGTTACCAGTGTGTATGTTTACAATACACAAACTGTTACATGATAGCTTGAGTTGATAAAGCCGAAACCCAGCATATCGACTAGCGTTATAGTACTTTCATTAAAATAATTCGTAAACACTAGAAATGTATCGGCAAATCCGCTATTTTCGTCGAAGATTATAAATTATGAAAGTAAATTCTTCTTTACAGTATGTCATTGTCATAGATGTTTTGTAAATTTAAACCTCACACAGTGATATAAGAGAGAGAATTTGTTAACGTGTGTCTCACCTGTTACATACAAAGAATACATGTGTATGCATATTGTGATAAAATATAAATGTATAAGCCGACAAAAGGTCTACAAGAGAAACTTGCAATAAAATTACATAAAGTTTGCAATACACGACATGTATCCACACCTGACTTCTTTCAACATATATCTTTACGACACAATTAAACAATCAGGACTTGTTTGTACGACTAGACAGTTTCCTGTGATCCCCGAAACCTTCCAGGGAAATCAGGTGTGACTAGCACTAATTAGTCTCGGCACAGAGAGTGGGCAATCAGCGAGGGCTTCCAGGTGTTAAGTAGTGATGGGGCTCTCGGGCTTAATGAGTTAAGTCCCCCATAATAATACAGGGTTTTGGTAGTTGGTCATATAGAGTTTGAAGATCAGTCTTCTGAATGACTGAAGACGGTGAGATATTCAAAGAGCATAATGTAAATGCAGCGTGTCAATTGAGTCGCACTGCAACTGCTTTAATATTAGAAGTAAGTGTAATAGGACTATGGATAACAGTCTGTTTGACTAGGATTGACGATCCTCCAGTGGCCCTTTCACCTGGGTGTTAGCAATTATGACAAGCATTGAAATGACGTAGGCCAAAAGGATCTGTCTGCTTTAAGTAGGTCTCCTGTAGACAAAATGCTGACGGCATACAATCCTGGACTAATAACTGTAACTCATTGTAATTATGCCGTAATCCTCTGCAATTCCACTGTACGATGTTATTGGAATAAACTATATTTTAGGGGGATTTATTCGGGATCTGCCCCAGTGATCCATATTTGTTGTAAAGGTAATTCTTATTTTCAGACCCTTTTGGGGCTCTGTCACTTTGGTTTTTTTGAATAATCAGGCTAAGGTTTATTCTTGCCTTTATTATTGTGATGTACATTAGATTGCGATTGAGACCTTGTGGTAGACTGAGATGATGTATCATGATCATGATCTGGCTCTGGTTGACTGTCGGACCTGCCAGGAAGTGACTCTACTGTGGTTTTCACCCAAGTCAAATTTGTTTGGCAGCTTGAAGATGATTTAGTTACTTTAGGAGTTGCCTCAGATGCCGTCCTGGTTTTGGAAGCATACGTTTCTTTTAATTCAGATTTTTGGACAAGCTATTTGGCTTCGGCGAAATAATATTTTGAGTGAATCTGATCTTGTTTATCTCCATCTGTAGCTTCCCAATTGGGCAAGAATGGTCTCCAGAACAATTTGTGCATTTCTTATAATGACTTTCGCAATCTTCTGTTGTGTGTGTCTTCTCTCCACAGTGAGCACACACAACAGACACTGTGCAAGTATTTACACCATGGCCATATTTCTGGCACTTGAAACATCTCAGTGGATTCGGAATGTACGTATCCACTTTGATGTGACAGTAACCAGCCTTTATGGAAATAGGGGCAGTTGGAGTGGAGAATGAAAACAAATAGGTGTTCGTTTGTTGGATCTCATTGTTTTTTTTCGGGTAGTGAAACGTTTCACGTATAGCACATCTGGTTCCTTCATCTCTGATGCAATATCAATTTCTAGCACATCTCGGTTTCTCACAATACCCTTGCTGGTGTTAAGCGTTCGGTGAGCCGAGACTGATACGGGAATGCCGACAAAAGATTTAGTTGACAGGAGGTTGGTTGCCTGTTGTCTCTTACTGCATTCAACAAGTAGAGAACCTGTCCGGTTGTAGAGCGCTTAGCGTTACCCAGCATCTACCAGGTGGTGCCTGCCAACGTTGAACTCGCCTGGCCGATGTCGTTGAGTTGAGTTGAGTTGGGTTTTGCGTCACATCGGCATTACTCCAGCCACATAGTGACGAGACCAAGTTTGCATTAATAAACATTGTAAGTACACACTCGGAATGAGCCCCATTTCAAAAACACATATTCATTACATTGTCATTTAAAAGCAGAAACAGTAATAGCATCAGATTTAAAGGTAGGCAATTTGTTAGTCACATTTCACAGTTACAATTTATGATAGTTACATTTCACAGTTACAATTTATGATACAGATCAACTTCCCTCAGGTAGTTCACTATCAGATGAGCGCTCACGCGGGAGAACAGATCTTTTAGGTTTGTTGCATCATAATGTGAGTCCCTTGCAGACGATAGGTCCACGCATTCAAGCAGAATATGCTTGATGGTCAAAACCTCATCGCAAGAGACGCACATGGGGGGTCCATCCCCATCCGTTTTCAGCAGATAGTCATGAGTAAATCGACTGTGGCCAATACGACATCGTCGTAGAATTACCTCATCACGTCTTGACTGACAACCCAAGTAGGTATAACCAATTGTTGGTTTCAATTCATACAGTTTATTTCTTCCTACTTGAGTGTCCCATCGTTTTTGCATGAGGTCCGGAGTATAGCTTTTGATAGTGGGTTTGAAATCGCTGTACGGGATCAGCAGTGGAGATAAGGGCTTGTCAATAGCTGCTTTTGCTACAGCATCGGCTTTTGTGTTACCTGCTATGCCGACGTGACCCGGCAACCAGCAGAGGACGATGTCACATTGGCCAGTGGAGAGGTCGTTGTAAAGTTCCAAAATGTCCAGAATGATTGGGTGACTTGAAGTAACATTTTGAAGTGCTTGAAGGCAAGATAATGAATCTGTGAAATGATGAAGTTTTTCACATGATTCTGCTGTTTAATATAGGTGAAAGCTGAAAAGATAGCTTTGGCCTCGGCAGTGAACATGGAACTGTTGTCGGGAATCCTAGAGGAGACAGTCTTAGATCCAATGACTGTAGCACTGGCGACTTGGCCCTCATCCTTGGATCCGTCTGTGAAAATGGATCTATGGGTGTCATACTTGGAACGTAACTGGATGTTTTCCTGCTGGAACATCAAGGGATTTGTTTCAGACTTTTTGAATTTAGTGCGGGTAAGATCGACCTGTGGTTTCACCATCTGCCCGGGTGGTGAAGACAGGAGTCGGTAACGTGCTATGCTATTGAGATCAATTTTAGCTGCAGATATGTGTGGTTGAAGTCTGATTCCAAGTGGTGGAACCAGACTTGGCAGTTTAGGAAACAAGTTTTCATAGAGAGGGTTGAAAACACAATTGTATGCTGGATTGGACTGATTTGAACGTAGTTTATTGATATACTGCAGTGAAAGTTTAATGCGGCGTTGTTCAAGGGAAGGTTCGTTAGCCTCTGCATATAGACTGTCTACCGGAGAGGTCTTAAAAGCTCCCATGCAGAGCCTCAGGCCTTGGTGGTGGATAGAATCTTTTTTTTCTAAATTGCTTTTGCAGGCTCCACCATAAACAATGGAGCCGTAGTCTAGTTTAGAGCGAATCAAAGATCTGTACAAGTGAAGGAGGGTAATCTGATCCCCTTCCCACTCTGTATTTGAAACGACTTTTAGTAAGTTCAGAGCCTTCAAGCACTTGGTTTTCAAATATACTGAGTCAAAAAAGAAACTTCACTAAATGTAATTTGGAAAATAATGAATAATTTTCTATGTATCCGAAATGGGATCCCTATCCTTCGACTCTAGAAAAACGTTAGCAAAACCCACTCAAACCCATACATTCATCGTGCAAATGACGGTAGTGCCAAATCAGGTTTTGCACGTGCAGTCGATCACGTGATCTTCGCATCGAAGTTTTCTTCATATGCACGTGTTTGCATTGGCCTCAAGAATTGAAAAAACACTTTCAAACCACAGTTCTAACGGTACTTGAAATGCCACGATTGTCAAATGTGCAAGGTGATCGTGCCGTTGGCATGTTGCAAGCGGGAAGATCAGTTATTTACGTCGCAAGAGCAATGGGATGCAGCCGTCGTACTGTGTATGACTTTTGAGGTCGTCTACAACAAACTGGCACCACTTCTGATCGCCCAAGGTCGGGTCGTCCACGTGTGACGTCACGAGCAGAAGACCGTCAAATCGTCCTATGTCACCTACGTGACAGATTTATTTCTGCCGGCTACACGAACCAGGGCTGAGATGTTTAGAGGTCGACTGTCCTCACAGACCCTTCGAAATCGGTTGCAAGCTGCCAATCTCCATTCTCGACATCCATATCGTGGGCCAATATTGACGCCGTTTCATCAACGTCAACGTCTGCTGTGGCCCAACGCCACCTCCGATGGACCCAGAGAGACTGGAATCGAGTCGTCTTTAGCGATGAATACAGGTTTACCCTCAGATTCGCTGACGGCAGGCATAGAGTCTGGAGATGACGTCGTGAACGGTATGCCCAATGTTGTGTACAGGAAGTCGACACATTCGGGGGCGGAAATTGCATGGTGTGGGCTGCTTTCTGTGGTCATCCGTGGAAACCTCACAGCTCCTGCTTACCGCGACCAGGTGCTCACCCCTGAACTCGTTCCTTTCATGGCGGCTCATGGCCCAGGTCTACAGTTCAAGCATGATAATGCTCGGCCGCATACCGCGATGTTGACATGAAATTTCCTTCAAAACGCTGGAATCAACGTCATGGACTGGCCATCGAGGTCCCCTGACCTTAATCCAAGAGAGCACGTTTGGGATGCACTTGGGAGAAGACTTCGTGGTTTTAGGAACCAACCTCAGAATTTGCAGGAACTTGGCGCTGCCTTGCAAGAGCAATGGTGCAGAATCCCCAACCACGTGTTCACAAGCATCAGGCAGTTGATGAGGAGATGGTGGTTGGCAGTGGTGAATGCGCGGGGTGGCCATACACGATATTGAACTGAGAAATTTCGCATTTTTATTCTTGTTACTTGATATTCTGTATACCCATGTTTTGGAACGGCGGTGTAGCCTAATGGAACTGATTATGGCACTGTTAGTGTATCGGGTACATCACACAGATCTCAGCAATGAAATAATAACAATTTAACCATCTTACCATCTCTTGTTCTTTTATAGTGCCCTGAAGAAAGAATGTGAAGTTTCTTTCTTGACTCAGTATATTTCATGTGTGGCAAGAATGCCAGGTGGCGGTCGAATATGAGTCCCAGGAATTTGGCCTCTTCTTCTACCTCGATGAGAGTACCATCTAAAAATAGTTCTGGATCCTTGTGTGGTCTGTATTTACGACAAAAGTGAATACAATTTGTTTTGGATTTTGAAAACTTAAAGCCATTTTCATTGGCCCATTTTTTGAATTTGTTAAGGCAGAGTTGTAGCTGCCTTTCTATTGCGTGCATGTTCTTACCACGGCATGAAATATTGAAATCGTCCACGAAAAGGGACCCATCAACACAACTGTTCAGGACGTTAGTGAGGTTGTCAATTTTGATGCTACAAAGGGTGACAGACAGGATGCTGCCTTGAGGGACGCCCTGATCTTGGTGGAAATAATCAGACAATGTGGAGCCTACCCGTACTTGAAATTGTCTGTTGTTTAAAAACTGAGATATGAACTGAGGTAATCAACCCCTCAATCCAAATTCATGTAAATCTTTTAAGATACCATGTTTCCACGTTGTATCGTATGCTTTTTCTAAATCGAAGAAAATAGATACAGTATGTTGTTTGTTGACGATGGAATTTTTTATGAAAGATTCCAGACGCACCAGATGGTCAATGGTACTTCGGTTTTTTCGGAAACCACATTGGAGGTCACTAAGGAGGTTATTGGTCTCCATGGTTTTACAAACACAGCTAGTTAATGATACAGGACGGTAGTTTGAGGGATCGGTATGATCCAGGCCAGGTTTAGGTATAGGGATGATAATGGCATTGTGCCATGAAGGAGGAAAGTTGCCGGTTGTTCAAATGTCATCAAATATATTGAGTAGAGTTTCTAGACTTGAATCAGGGAGGTGTTTCAGAAGTTGATAATGAATATCATCAGCTCCTGCTATAGTGCCGTGAGCCTGCCCCAGGGCAGTACGTAGTTCATGGAGAGAAAACGTTTCATTGTAATCCTCACCGTTATCAGAGTTAAAATTGACAGATTTCTTTTCTTGTTTCATTTGGTATTTCTGGAACTTGGAGTTATAGTTTGACGAGGAGGAGTGGTTTGCCAAAGTTTCGCCAAGTTTGTTTGCTATTTCAACTTTATTGGTTAGTCACCTGCTTTCAGATGGCGAACACCAGATTTGGATCCTTTGCCCTTTATCTTTTGAATCATGTTCCACACCTTGGACATGGGTGTGCGGGAGTTGATTTTGGACACATATTTCCTCCATGACCGGCGTTAAGTTTGTTTAAATGTACGTCTTGCCCTGGCATTTGTCATGTTAATGGCATTCAGGTTATGCACAGTAGGATGTTGACGGAAGTATTTTTCCGCCTTCTTCCTATTTTTCATAGCTTGTTTGCAGTTTGTATCAAACCATGGTTTGCGTATGTGCGTGTTTGCAGAGGACTTAGGAATGGTTTCGTCTCCAATAGTATTTAAGATATCAGAAAATAGTTCCATGGGATCAGGAACATTCCTGAAGTTGTCCGGTATAAGCTTTTCAGAGCAGAGAGTTTGGAATAATGGGCAATTGGCCTTAGTAAAATTCCATCTTGTTGAAGGTGGTTCATCCGTGGGAGTGATAGGAGTAAGAATAGTTGTCACTTCCACAAAGGTCATCGTGGACCGACCATTCAAACTCGTTTAAGAGATTAGAATCCGTAAGTGATAGATCAAGTACAGAGTATGTTCCAGTGGCAGGATGGAGATAGGTGTTTGATCCATCGTTGAAGATGCATAGATCATTATTGGAGAGAAAATCTTCACGGACCTTTCCCTTATTATTTGTATCAGTACTCCCCCATAGAGGGTTCAGGTCGCCCATGATTATGCAGGGCTTTGGGAGTTGATTATACAAGTTCTGAATATCTGGTAGGTGGACAGTTGAGGAGGGAGGAAGATAGAGTGAACATAGTGTAAACCCTATGTTCAGAGTCATGCGGACAGCAACAGTTTGTAGGTTGGTGTTAAGTGGAACAGGGCTATGGAGGATGCCCTGCCTCACCAGAACAGAAGGGCCTCCTGTAGCTTTTACACCGGGAGGAGAAAAGGAGTGGTAGGAACTGTACCGACGGATGTCAAATTTATCTGTCATTTTTAGGTAAGTTTCTTGGAGACAAAACGCGGATAGTTTGAAGTGTTGAATCAATAACTGTAATTCATTATAATTATTCTTAAGTCCTCTGCAATTCCATTAGATCATGTTTTGTGGATTCATAGTGCTTCCACTGGTGACATGTCACGTGAACGTGAGAAAGCGTTTGATGAACTCCTATTGGTGTCAGGTGGAGATGGAGTTACCTCCATATCCAGAGGGCCAAAGGAGTAATGGACCTCGACGGGGACCTCTGAAGGAGAGGTGGCCTTTGGTTTTGTGTTTGGCAGTTGCTCAAGTGGCTTTAGTCTCTCTAGCCTCTTTTTTTCCCTTTTTTGCGCGCAGTTTCTGTTTCTGGTTTTGGCATTTGTTCTGGTGTTTGTGAATCAGAAGTTTTGACTTTTGGCGTTGGAGATGGAGTGGCTGAGATGGGCTGAGTTGTGTTGAGTTGAGTTGGCTGAGAAGACATGATCCATGTCAGGTCGGTCTGACATGAGATAGTTGCAGTAGTGATAGAAGGACGGGAGACAGCAGAAGAGTAGGTGATGGTTGAAGGGGCTGCAGTTAAACTTGCAACCATCTTCTTAGCTTCATGAAAGGAGATATTTTCTTTGTGCTTGATCTTTAGGATCTCGGATTCGCGTTGCCACACTGGACAAAACTTGGAAGAGGCCATATGGTTACCACCGCAGTTTGTGCACTTCACTTCCTTAGTACAGTCGTTGCCCTCATGCTTGTCACCACAGCAGTAACAAACAGCAGAGGAAAGACAGGACTTGGATCCATGTCCAAACTTTTGGCAGTTGTAGCACCGGAGTGGATTTGGGACATAGACCTCCACACCAATGTTACAATAATCAGCTCTAATCGACTCAGGAATCTTTGCTCGCGCGAACGTGAAGAGGTAGGTGTTTGTTGGTTGAACAACACCTTCCTTTTTTAAGGTGAATCGTTTTACGGCTGTGACAAACTGCTGAGAGAGTTCCATGACAATTTGTTCTTCAGTCATGTCAGACAGGCAACGAGCTCTGTCCCGTACAATGCCTCTACACGAGTTAAGTGTTTTGTGCGCTGAGACAGCGACCTTTATGTTGACAAATTCTTGTATTTTGAGGAGATTCAAGGATTGTTGTTTCCGGGTACATTCTATCAGGAGAGAGCCAGATCGGAGCTTTGTAACATTGGCAACCTCTCCGCAGATACCAGCGATACCTTTGGAGATTGCAAATGGGTTCAATTGAAAAGGTTGCTTGTCAGAAGCTTCAATGATCAGGAAGCGTGGCCAGTAGTCAGGTCGGAAGGGCGTACTCTCGTCAGATGAGGAGTTGTCAGTATCCATGTGTCTTCGTTTTGAACCGGGGTATTGGGAAGCCATGTCGCAGCGGGTCTCCAAGCTGCAAAGACCGGGGATAAGGGGGTGTTATACTTCAGCGAATTTGACATGAAATGATGTAGCTGCCTACCAGATTAAAGGTCAGGATGGTTCTGTCCATGACAATCAATTGGAGACGTTCAGAAATCGGAGGTCAGCATCTCCAGATTGGCCAATGAGCCACCGCCTTCTGTGCATGGGTCTGCAAGGCTAATTTGTTTTGGTAGAATATTAGTTAACATTTTGAACATGGCCAAAAGTGTTATGTAATACCAAATTTTGTATGGACATTCCATGCACATGGCAAGGCGTGACCAGCCGATTGGTAGAATCCGGCCTATTCTACCACCCCGTCTAGGCAAAGTTAGGGTCGAAGTGGTGTGTTGGATTATTGAACACTATTGCTGGTTCCGTCATCCTAAACAACCAGACTCCCTTCCTCTGCCGACACAGGGATGCAACCCACGGCAAACGGGTTGCCCATATTGGTCGCCTCTTACAACCAGCAATGGGGTGCTGTGGACCTATTCGACCCCGGGTCCACACGGGGGCGAAGAGCCATTGGCGTTACCCAGCACCCACCACGAGGACGTTGCTCTTCAAGGGTGCCGCCTGGCCAATGTCAATCGACGACGTCGGTTTTGAAGAGTCAGATGCACTCTGCGGTAGGCTCGACCTGCTCGGATACAATGTTCTCTTAGTCGCAGGTACACTGTCTGACAACTAATATCATGTCCTACTGCCGTTGCTGCCCTTGACGTCGCCGTTATAAATCGATTTCGCAGATGAATTGTCCGAATGTAGCGATCACCGGTCGTTGTTGCACGTGGTCGACCACTCCTAGGACTGTATGACGTATTGCCTGTTTGTCTTTGTCGTTGCATCAGTCTGATGACAGCTGCTCGGATGCAGCCGAAGGTTCTGGCAATGGCGGTATGTTTAGCTCCTTGCTGGGCCTTTCCGACAGCTCTTTCGATTTGCCTCAAAAGTGGCATATGATCTGTGTTCTTTTGACTACTGTGTTGCTCACGTGTAGCGTAGGCTAGTTTTTACCATCAGTATGCACGTGCATTTCGTGTTACATCAGAACAGGCACCCGTGAAGAGCCACCTCCTTGTGGTGGGTGCTGGGTAACGCTAAGAGCTCTTCAACCCCTGTTGTGGACCCGGGGGTATATTTGGTCCACCAACCCGTTTGCCGTGGGTTGCGCCCCTGTGTCCGTGGAGGACGGGAGTCTGGTGGTTGAGGGCAGTTTGAGCCTGGAACCGTGTCCCTTTTGCCCAACACACCACTTCGCCCCTTACTTCACCTAGACGGGGGCACCCATGAAAGGCCACCTCCTCGTGGTGGGTGCTGGGTCACGCTAAGCGCCTTTCAACCCCCCGTTGTGGACCCGGGGGGGATATTTTGGTCCACCAACCCGTTTGCCGTGGGTTGCGCCCCTGTGTCGGTGGAGGACGGGAGTCTGGTGGTTGAGGGCACTGGGAGCCTGGAACCGTGTTCCTTTTGCCCAACACACCACTTCGACCCTTACTTCACCTAGACGGGTGGTAGAACTGGCCCGGTTCTATCAATCGGCTGGTCACGCCATGCCCTGTGCATGGAAACATTCATATTGAAATTAATGCGCATTTTTGGAATGCTACTAATGAATGTTATAATTTGAAATTTTATGATACATTTTTGCCTAGAGTCCTATGCCAGAAGGCGGTGGCTCATGGGCCAATCTGGTGATGTTGACCGCTGAATTCTGTATGTTTCTAAGTTATTGTTATGGGCCGAACCAGCCTGACAGTGAACTTAGTGGACAAATATAGCTATTCATGTCATATTTGCTGGAGTATATCAGCCCTGTATCCCTGGTGTTTGCGTCTTGGATATCCGATGCAATTTAACACTGTCCTAGTTGACACTCCGTGGTGGGTGGGGGGCAGGGTTGCTGAATGATTTTTCTTTCACTATGGCTTACAATCAATCTGGTTCAAAAAGAAGACATTTAGAATCAAGTTCATCTGATGACACTAGTCCAACTGTTGATTCCTGGGCTCGATTCCTGGTGATCGAGGCAAAAGACCATCTTCCTATTAGACTAAATCCATTTGCCATATCAAAAGCTATTCATGGGTATTGTGGTGAAGTAAAAAATGTCACCCGACTTCGTTCTGGTGCCCTTCTTGTAGAGTGTGTGAGGAAACAACAGTCCATAAACCTGTTATCAATCCATCAATTTGCCAATGTTGAGGTGGTTGTTTCGGAACACAGGACACTTAATTCCTGCAGAGGCATTGTTCGTGACAGGACCCGTTCCTTGTCCGACATGTCAGAACAAGAAATTGCCGTAGAGTTACAAAATCAGGGGTTTCATCTGTGAAACGTTTCACCACGAAAGAAGGAGGATTCAACTATTGAACCCCACACACGTACCTGTTCACTTTTGCTTTCTCAATTACCAGAGTCTATCAAAGCTGGCTATGTAAACATCGGAGTGGAGGTGTATGTCCCAAATCCACTCCGATGTTTTAAATGTCAAAAATTTGGCCATGGTTCTAAGACCTGTACACGCTCAATGGTTTGTCAACGTTGCGGTGATAACCATGACAATCCTGACTGCCAACAGGTCATGAAATGTATCAACTGTGATGGCCAGCATATGGCATCCTCTAAACTCTGTCCTGTTTGGCAAACAGAATCCAAAATTCTTAGACTGAAGTGCGAGAGAAATATCACATTTGGAGAAGCCAGAAAACTCTTAAACTCTCAATCGGCTACCGCACCTACACGTACTTATTCTGCTGTTGTTTCGAGACCAACTCAGACTTCATCTGTTTCATGCCAGACTGAGCTGACATGGGTCAAATCTGTTCAACCCTTGTCAACTGAACCAGTCATTGAGCTTGACCTAATTAAGGCATCAGCTTCAACACCAGCCTCAACATCATGTACAGCGAGTCAGACACAGTCAACACCAATCTCTGAGCAATCGTCGCAACAAATCTTGCAAAAGAAAAGAAAGAAAGAAAAAAGTTCAATAAAAAACAACACCTCAAGACTCTCACTCAGTCAGAGGTGCCTGTCCAGAACTCTTATAGTGCTCTGGACATGGAAGTCACTCCATCATCACAGAGTTCTGTGAAGAGTGCTTCGTCGTCACGTTCGCGTGTACTCACACCTATTGATCCACCATGAATCATGTATCAAATATAATTCAGTGGAATTGCAGAGGACTTAGAAATAATTTTAATGAGATACAGTTGATAGCTCAAGACTTTAAACCGTCAGCATTATGCCTACAGGAGACTTATCTTAAATTTAATGATACATTTGATCTTAGGCAGTACACATGTCACCACTCATTTTCTCCTCCAGGGGACAAAGCAACTGGGGGTGCTTCTATATTAGTCAGAAATAATGTCATTCATAGTGACATTCCCCCTGAATACTAATCTTCAAGCCGTAGCTATCCGCATTACTTTGCACATAGCATTTACCTTGTGCTCACTGTACACTCCACCTTCATCTGCTCTTCAACAATCTGATCTTCAGAATCTGTATGATCAACTACCTAAGCCCTGTATCATCATGGGCGATTTGAACGGGCACAACCCTCTATGGGGCAGTACCTGTATAAACAATAAAGGTAAGGCAATTGAAGATTTTATTTCTAATAATAATTTATGTGTGTTTAATGATGAATCAAGCACCTATTTGCACCCTGCTACAGGAACCTATTCTTCCCTTGATCTGTCCCTCGCAGATGCGAATGTTTACAACGAGTTTGAATGGTCTGTTCATGATGACCTTTGTGGAAGCGATCACTTCCCTACTGTCCTGAAAGCTATCAGACCGGATGATGATTCCCCTTCATCACGGTGGAATTTCTCCAAGGCCAACTGGTCCTTATTTGAAATAATGTGTGTCAACAAACTAAAACCGGACAGCTTTAATAATGTATCAGATCCAATACAGCTGTTTTCCGCTGAACTGAATGAAATTGCTGACCAAACAATTCCTAAGTCCTCTGCAAATCCTCACATTCGTAAACCATGGTTTAACAACGAATGCAAACAAGCCAGGAAATGTAGGAAGAAGGCAGAAAAATATTTTCGCCGACACCCTACTGTTCATAATTTGAACAATGTTAAAATTACCAGTGCCAAGGCACGAAGGGCATATAAGCAAAACAAGCCTTTCTTGGAGAAACTATGTCTCCAAAATTAATTCACGCTACACCTATGTCTAAGGTGTGGAACATGGTCCAGAGAATAAAAGGCAAAGGCTCCAAATCTGCTGTTCATCATCTTAAAGATGGTGACAATTTAATAACTGATAAATGCAACATTGCAAATAAAATTGGCGAAACTCTTGCCAAAAATTCTTCATCGGCAAATTATGTCCCTGAGTTTCAGAGATATCAGAAACAACAGGAAAAGAAAAACTTAATTTCGACTCAATAACGGTGAAGATTATAATGAAGTGTTTTCATTACATGAGCTACATACTGCTCTTGAGCAAGCTCATGACACTGCAGCGGGTGATGATAATATACATTACCAGCTATTGAAACACTTACCGGAACCATGTCTGATGACACTTTTAGATATATTTGACAAAATATGGACGTCTGGGGAATTTCCTCCTTCATGGCGTAATGCCATTGTAGTCCCAATACCAAAACCTGGCAAGGATCATACTGATCCGTCAAATTATAGACCGATCTCTCTAACGAGCTGTGTCTGTAAAACCATGGAACGTATGGTGAATAATAGATTAACTTGGTATCTTGAAACCAATAACCTCATAACAAATATTCAATGTGGTTTCAGGAAAAATCGTAGTACCATTGATCATTTGGTACGCTTAGAATCCTTTGTTAAAAATGCAATCGTAAATAAACAACATGCTGTATCGATTTTCTTTGATCTTGAGAAAGCTTATGATACAACCTGGAAACATGGGATTTTGAAGGATTTACATGATTTTGGTTTAAGGGTCGTTTACCTCTTTTTATTTCACAGTTTTTTAACCGACAGGCAATTTCAAGTCCGAGTGGGTTCAACCCTGTCTGACCATTACAATCAGGATCAGGGTGTCCCACAAGGCAGTATTTTGTCAGTCACTTTATTTAGCATTAAGATTAACAGCTTATCCAAGGTTTTAAACGATTCAATTGATGGATCACTTTTTGTGGATGATTTTAACATTTCTTGTCGCGGTAAGAATATGCATACTATTGAACGGCAACTACAGTTGTGTTTAAATAAAATACATAAATGGTGTCTTGAAAACGGCTTTAAATTTTCTAAATCAAAAACTAATTGCATACACTTCTGCCGTAAATATAAACCACATAAACACCCAGAACTGTTTTTAAATGGCACTCCCATCAAGGTTGTCAAAGAGGCCAAGTTCTTAGGTCTCATTTTCGACTCCCATTTAACTTTTCTTCCGCATATCAAATCTCTCAAAACTAAATGCCTGAAGGCACTTGATTTATTGAAAGTCGTGTCTAATTCAAGGTGGGGAGGGGATCAAGCTACGCTCCTACACCTTTACAGATCACTTGTCCGCTCGAAGCTTGATTATGGCTCCATCGTTTATGGTGGAGCCTGTAAAAGCAACCTAAAACTCTTAGATTCAGTCCACCATCAAGGTCTGAGACTTTGTCTTGGGTCCTTCAGAACATCTCCTGTTGACAGTCTCTACGTCGAGGCAGATGAGCCTTCTCTTACTCAACGCCGTATAAAATTATCATTACAGTATATTACGAAGCTATATTCTAACGAGTCTAATCCTGCGTTTCACTGTGTCTTCACTCCTCTTTATGAGGATTTATATAACAAAAAAGCCTTCTCTTGTTCCGCCTCTTGGGCACAGAATTAAACCATTCCTTTCTGCTGCCGGCATTGAGCTGGAGAATATATCTCCTTCTCGTCTTCTTTCTTCTCCTCCTTGGCAATTGGTGAGGCCTGACGTTGACTTAACATTAACCACATTTAAAAAAATCCGAAACTAATGATTTACAGTATAAACAAGAATTTAGTCAATTAAGAAATAAATATAATAACTATAAATCCTTATATACAGATGGATCCAAGGATGGTGGCGCGGTTGCTTGTGCCACTGTCATTGGGTCCAAAACAATATCTTCCAGACTACCCAATGACAGTTCAATTTTCACAGCAGAAGCAAACGCAATACTAACAGCTCTTAAATATATTAATAAACACCGTAAATATAAACAATGTATCATCTTTTCAGATTCTCTTTCGTGTCTTCAGGCTATTAAAAATCTTTCTTGCAAACATCCACTTTTAATAGAAATTATTGAATTGTACAATGAACTTGCTACTGGCCAATGCGACATCGTCTTTTGTTGGTTACCCAGTCACGTTGGCATTTCTGGGAACACAATGGCTGATATTGCTGCTAAGGCAGCACTCAACAAATCTGTGACACCACTTCTTATCCCATACTCTGATTATAAAGCCAGCATTAGAACATACATCCGCGATCTCATGCAGAAGAAGTGGGACACCCAAGTAGGTATTAATAAATTACATGCAATAAAACCCTACATTGGTTACACCTACTTGGGTTGTCAGTCCAGATTTGAAGAGGTCATTATGCGCCGATGTCGCATTGGCCACACTCGGTATACCCACGAATATTTACTGAAAGGCGAAGATCCTCCGTTTTGTATCCCTTGTGATGAAAGAATCACAGTTAAGCATGTCCTGCTTGACTGTGTTGAATATTCCATCACAAGGGATAAGTATTTTAATGTCAAAACATTGAAGGATCTTTTTTACACTGTTAATTCTCATTTAATAATTGAATTTGTAAAAGAATTAGATTTGTTGACTGATCTGTAAATAGCTAAATATTTTATGATTGAAAGTTTGAATTTGTAACACAGATTGTTAGTGGCTGTATCCTCGAGGGGGGTTAAAGTACCGTAAAATTATTGTCCTCCTGAGAGGGTACGTAAGTCCCAAAACATTCAAAGTAAATTTCAACTTTCCGTTTTTTAATCGTAGAATATGTGTAATTTTAATGTATGGCTAGATATATCTCAATTGCTAACAGCTGAGGGGATGGTGTAAATCCAGCTAGGGCCCATGCAGGAAGCAAATGTACTGTAAGTCCCCATGGTCCCTAGTATGGTGATCTACCTTCAGTTGTTAGTGATCTATAGCCCATTTTTTATATTGTGTTGTCCCCTATAGTTAAAATGTTTTAGATGTAATTACTAGTTTTAATTTCGAATCTGTGATTATCTAGTTATTTTACTGTCCTTCGTTGACAGGCTTTACAGTTTATCATTACATACTATGTAGAAAATTGATTGTTCTCGTCACGAAATGGCTGAAATATTGCCGATGTGACGTTAAATTTTAACTCACTCACTCACTCACCTAGACGGGTGGTAGAACTGGCCCGGTTCTATCAATCGGCTGGTCACGTCAAGCCCTGTGCATGGTGGATATATATTTGCACATTTTCTCATTTTGAGGGTATTGGCCTTTTCGATTTCACGATTACAATTTAATTATATGTTAACTTGCCTAGAGCCCTATGCCAGAAGGTGGTGGCTCATGGGTCAATCTGGTGATATGGATCTCTGAATACTGAGTTTCTTGAGACTAATGTCATGGGCCGAACCAGCCTGACATGTGATCTTTTAGAATTCTCAGCTATTTATGTCTGTATTTCTAGAGTATAACATCCCTGTAGCCCTGGTGTTGCAGTCAGGTTTCCACTGCAACATCGTCATTGTTGACACTCGATGGCGGGTGGGGAGCAGGGTTGTCGAACATTATTATTATACCATGGCTCACAACACACACTCTGGTTCGTCCAAAACAAATAAGTGGAGACATCTTTCTTCGTCATCTGATGAAGAGGTATCCCCTTTATTGAATGATTCCTGGCCAAGGTTCTTGGTTATTGCAACTGATAATGGAAGTCCATTAAATATCAATCCCTTTGCCGTATCCAAGGGCATCCAAGGTGTCTGCGGGGAAGTAAAGAATGTCACTTGCCTCCGAAATGGTTCACTCTTGGTTGAATGTGCAAAGCGTCAGCAATCTGTCGGGCTTACAGCAGTTTGTAAACAAACAGGTTGTTGTCTCAGTGCATAAGACTCTCAACACTTGCAGAGGTATTGTAAGAGACAGGTCCCGTTGTCTGTCGGATATGACCGAAGAGGAGATTGTGGCAGAGCTGAAGGACCAAGGCGTTACTATGGTGAAGCGTTTTACTAGAAAACAAGAATCATAGTGACAACAAACACATATCTTTTCACGTTTTGTATGACTACACTTCCCAAATCCATTAAAGCTGGATACTGTAACATCGGAGTGGAGGTATATGTACCAAATCCGCTGCGGTGTTACAAGTGCCATGGTGCAAGGTCTTGCACCGGTAAATCTGTATGCTCCTGCTGCAGTGAAAGTCATGAGAGTACTGACTGCAATAATACCATAAAATGCTCAAACTGCAGTGGTGACCACCTGGCATCATCAAAATCTTGCCGAAAGTTTGGATATGAGGCAAAAATTCTTAAACTCAAATGTACTAACAACATCTCATACTTTGAAGCGAAGAAAGTAGTTAATGCTCAGTTCAAATCTTCTACCGGTCCAACATACCCAGCCGCAGTTTCTTCCTCTGCTCCGACACCTGTTCCTAAATCTCACTCAGTTTCAACTGGATGTCAAACTGTTATATCTTGGTTGAATGCTGATCCAATAACCTTGGATGACAATGATAAAATATCAAACGATCATCAATGCACATCATCCTCTCAGACTGAGGAAACGCAGCCAGACGATATCAATTCGACTCAGTTAACACAGAGTGTTGCCCACCTTTCAAATAAAGAAAAGAACAGGACTCTTCAACATTTGGAAGAGTCTCTTTCGTTGACACCTCCTGAGACGGTTCAAAATTCATTTGAGCCACTTGCTATGGAGATCACTCACTCATACACAGGGTGTAGGAGTTCCATGCTCTCACGATCTCCAGTTGAAGCTCCCTAAACATGTTTATGAAGCTATTACAATGGAATTGCGGAGGCCTCAGGAACAATTTTAACGATTTACAATTATTGTCACAAGATTTTACACCATCGGCGTTTAGTTTACAAGAGACATATCTGAAAAGTACTGATAAATTTGAGCTGCGCCAGTACAATTCATTCCATTCATTCTCACCTCCAGGTGATAAAGCCACTGGCGGTGCTTCTATTCTCGTGAGGCAGGGTGTAATCCATAGCCCGGTTCCTCTTAAAAGCAATCTTCAGGCTGTTGCTGTCCGTCTTACTTTACAGATAACCTTTACGCTTTGTTCTTTGTATATTTCTCCTTCTTCAGCGCTTCAGCAGTCCGATCTTCAGGATCTCTTTGACAAACTTCCTCAACCATGTATAATCATGGGAGATCTAAACGGCCATAACCCTTTGTGGGGTAGTGCCGATACCAACAGTAAAGGACAAATCATTGAGGACTTCATTTCAAACAATAATTTATGCATCTTTAATGATGGATCTGTCACCTATTTATACCCTGGTTCGGGAACTTATTCTGCACTCGATCTGTCGCTCACAGATCCAAATATTTATAATGAATTTAAGTGGTCAGTCCACGATGACCTGTGTGGAAGTGACCATTTTCCTACAATACTTTCGGCTATAAACCCGAGTGATGACCCGACTACTACAAGGTGGAATTTTAATAAGGCTAACTGGCCATTATTTCAGACACTGTGTGCTGACAACTTGAAATCTGACCTTTTTGTCAATGTTTCAGATCCGATTGAGTTGTTCTCTGCTAAACTGAAGAATATTGCCGATGAAACTATTCCTAAGGCTTCTGCTAAACCACATGTTCGTAAACCATGGTTTACTGACAATTGTAAACAAGCTAGGATGTGTAGGAAGAAGGCAGAAAAATATTTCCGCCGTCACCCTACAGTTCACAATTTAAAGGTCACATGCAACCAAAATCAAACATAATTAAAACACAATTATCACTTATTCATGACATATAATATGCATTGCTGATTATGAAAAAACAAATAAACAAAATTATAAGCGTATAATCGCAGATCAAAAGTGCAATATTTTGTACTTGGGTTTACCTCCCTCGAACCGAAGCAGCCGGGATACCGAACCCAGTCAGAGCGGGTGGGTGTGCACTCAAGTGTAACGGCTGGTTCATTAGCAGATGCCGCCTTCACAGCTCATTGTGTGTGTATATATAGAGATGTTGGGTTTTGTAAATACATGCTCATTTTTTTGTGTATAACATTTTGCAATCAACAGACATCATTACATGTCATGTGTTCAAGTATCACACCTGCCTGTCTGTGTAATTACATAATGTGACAGAGACCAAACTCGGGCCATAAATCAATGCGTTTTGTTTATGGTGTATAGCCTGATTGGTGTTAAGTTCAAATTGCATGTGGTCAGTGATCGCAGTTGTGTATTGATTATTGTCATTAGCAGACAGGCAGGCAGACACACAGGTGTCAATAAAACAAGACATTGAGTTTTGTCTGTGACAGCGACATATCTATATCACAGTTAGAAATTGTGTCAACGCTAAATAATGACATTGCTTTAAGTATCGAACTGAGAAAGTGACTCGGTAAGAAGAACGTGTGGTGAAATAGACAAATGAAATTATAAAAAAAGAGTTTATTTACTGTCATAACATATAAAAAGCTCGCGCCTGTGAGATATCAACAAAACATTATAAAATGGCTCACACCAAAGCCTTCACCGAGTATTCACCAGACAGCCCGCTTCCAAGTTGCGCGAACCTATTTCACTGCGCACGTGCTATGAGCGCAGCCCAGCTGTTGTAACCCGTATTCCCCAGAAAAGTCTGGGGAAAATTAGTGAAACGTTTGAACTCCGATTTCGCGCGGTTTTTTTCATCGCGTTATTTTTCAACTTTATAAGCTGAATTTGCATTTTTGACGCTTTGTTTCGGTAAGTCCATACCGAAAGGTATCAGAATCTGCAAAGTTGTGTTTTACGTTGCATGTGACCTTTAAATAATTTTAAAATAAACAATGCCAAGGCTCGACGTACTTTTAAACAAACTAAACGTCAGTCTTGGAAGAACTTTGTATCAGAGATTAATTCCCGTACGCCAATGACAAAGGTGTGGAACATGATACAGAGAATCAAGGGCAAAGGTAGAAATTCTAGTGTTCATCATGTCAAAGATAGACACGATCTTTTAACTGATAAAATTGACATTGCAAACAAGTTGGGTAAAACTTTAGCTACACATTCTTCTTCATCAAACTATAATCCAAAGTTTCAGAAATATAAAGATCATCACGAAAAACTTAAAATTAGTTTTCACTCTGATAATGGTGAAGATAATAATTAAGTATTTTCACTACATGAGCTGAATACTGCCTTAGCGCAAGCTCATGATACGGCAACAGGTGCTGATAATATCCACTATCAGCTCCTGAAACATTTACCCAATGCATGTCTTGAAACACTTCTGAACATTTTTGATAATATTTGGACAACAGGGCACTTTCCTCCTTCGTGGCGCCATGCCATTGTTGTACCAATACCTAAGCCTGGCCGGTATCATACAGATACATCAAACTACAGACCTATTTCACTAACTAGCTGCGTTTGCAAAAGCATGGAACGCATGGTCATTAATAGATTAGTATGGTTTCTGGAATCCAATAATCTTATTACTAACATTCAATGCGGTTTTCGCAAAAATAGAAGCACTATTGACCATTTGGTTCGACTAGAATCATTCGTTAAAAATTCCATTGTAAATAACCAGCAGACCTAGAAAAAGCTTATGATACAACATGGAAACATGGTATTTTAAGAGATTTACATGACTTTGGTTTGAGAGGCCGTTTGCCTCATTTTATATCACAGTTTTTATCAGACAGGCAGTTTCAAGTTCGTGTTGGATCAACCCTGTCTGACCATTATAATCAGGATCAGGGGGTTCCACAAGGCAGTATTTTGTCTGTTACTTTGTTTAGCATAAAAATCAATAGTCTCTCAAAAGTATTACATGACTCAATAGATGGGTCATTGTTTGTGGATGATTTTCACGTTTCATGTCGTGGTAAGAATATGCATACCACCGAGA
Source organism: Haliotis rubra (assembly GCF_003918875.1). Taxonomy (NCBI): domain Eukaryota; kingdom Metazoa; phylum Mollusca; class Gastropoda; order Lepetellida; family Haliotidae; genus Haliotis; species Haliotis rubra. Next base: position 85,732 of record NW_025765102.1, read on the forward strand.
GACAATTACAGATTTGTTTAAATAAAATTCATAAATGGTCACTTGAGAATGGCTTTAAATTTTCACAGATAAAGACCAAATGTAGACATTTCTGTCGGAAATATAAGCCTCATAAAGATCCCGAACTCTACTTGGATGGCTCTCCAATTAACGTTGAAAACGAAGCCAAGTTTCTGGGACTGATTGGTGTCCAATTCAAAGTGGGGAGGGGATCAAACTACCCTCCTTCATTTGTACAGATCACTCATCCGGTCAAAACTTGATTATGGCTCCATCGTATATGGTGGAGCCTGTGAAAGCAATTTGAAACTACTTGATTCTGACTTTGTCTTGGATCTTTCTAACACAACTAACTCTGACAAAGTTTAAAAAATCAGAAACTAATGAATTACAATATAAACAAGAGTGTAATCAATTAAAAAGTAAATGTAATACATATAAATCCTTATTTACAAATGGGTCCAAGGATGGTGGCGCAGTGGCATGTGCCACTGTCATTGGATCCAGAACAATATCTTCTAGAATACCGGATAACAGCTCTATATTTACAGCAGAAGCAAACGCCATCTTAACTGCTCTTAAATATATTCAAAGACATCCTAAACATAAACAATACATAATCTTTTCTGACTGTCTTTCTTGCCTTCAGGCTATTAAAAATCTATCTTGCAAACTTCAACTTTTAATTGAAATAATCGAATTATATAATGGTCTTGCTACTGGCCAATGCGACATCGTCTTCTGTTGGTTACCCAGCCACGTTGGCACTTCTGGGAACACAATGGCCGATCTTGCTGCCAAGGCAGCACTGCACAAATCTGTGACACCACTTCTTATCCCATACTCTGATAACAAAGCTAGCATTAGAACCTACATCCGTGATCTGATGCAGAAGAAGTGGAACACCCAAGTAGGTATAAATAAAATACATGAAATCAAACCTTATATTGGTTACACCTAGATTTGAAGAGGTCATTATGCGACGATGTCGCATTGGCCACACTAGATATACTCACGAATATTTACTGGGAGGCGAAGATCCTCCGTTTTGCATCCCTTGTGAAGAACGAATCACAGTCAAGCATGTTAATTATCATTGAATAGTTAATTTTTTAAAAGAATTAGATTTGTTGACTGATCTGTAAATAGCTAAATATTGTATTGTTGGTAGTTTACATTAGTAACTGAGATTGTTAGTGGCTGTACCCTCAAAGGGGATTGAAGTAGCGTAAAATTATTGTCCTCCTGAGAGGGTACGTAAGTCCCAACACATTTAAAGTAAATTTACACTTGCCACCTTTTTAATCGTAGAATATGTGTGCTTTTAATTTATTGCTAGATTTCTCTTCCATCACCTGAAGGGATGGTGTAAATCCAACTAGGGTCCATGCAGGTAGCAAAGGTACTGTAAGTCCCCATGGTCCCTAGTATGGTGATCTACCTTCAGTTGTTGGCGATCTATAGCCTATTTTTATATTGTGTTGTCCCCTATAGTTGAATTGTTTTAGATTTAATTACTAGTTTTAAATTCGAATCTGTGATCATCTAGTTATTTTACTGTCCTTCGTTGACAGCTTTTTACAGTTACCATTACTTACTATGTATAAAATAAATTGTTCTCGTCACGATATGGCTGAAATATTGCCGATGTGACGTTAAATTTTAACTCACTCACTCACTTACATCAGAACAAGTCTTTTTATACTTTGCGAGAAGTTTAGGCGATTCGTTAACTTGTTTCGCTGTTTGTCCCCCGAAAGGATGGGTGTGTTCGTGTTACATGGCTCAGTAGAAAGGATGGGTGTGTTCGTGTTACATGGCTCAGTAGAAAGGATGGGTGTGTACGTGTTACATGGCTCAGTAGAAAGGATGGGTGTGTACGTGTTACATGGCTCAGTAGAAAGGACGGGTGTGTACGTGTTACATGGCTCAGTATGGTTTTATCACTTCATTTCTTGGTGTGAATTTTTTATGTAATATTTTGCGGTGTAAAATTTCCTTTGAATACCAGTTTACACCATAGTATATAAAACCTGTCTTGAAAAGTTGAAGACGAGCCTTATCAGCCCTACCGTGCAAGGACCACCCGATCTCATTCTGATGCACACTATTTCGAATGCATACAATTGAGCTCCTTGTCAAAATAGTCGCCAATTTGAAAGAGTGAGTGACTACAAATTTTAACACACTCATCTGGAAATAAACATCAGGTAGAATGTCGTACATAAAGTATGTTTGTCATTGTATCGACGACAACTAAACGCAAACGGAGTCATACATACTGTTTTATGTACCCTTCCCTTTCCGGCCGAAGATGGTGTGGAGTCTTTACTTCCAGGTAAGAGCGCAAATACATATCTTTGCTCATGAAGTTCATCTGTCTTTCAAATACAAATATGCAGGGCGTGCCATCATTTGTCAGACAAAGTCCAGTGTCAATTCTCCATATATGCTGCCAACGCCCAGGAAATGTCACACCATCCCAGTGGACCAGTTTCTCCAGTGAGTTACCTTTTTGGATGTAGAGTTTAATGATGAGATTGCCCAACCCCTTCCTACTTAGGCAGTAGAAATGACGTGCAAACGAGGGACTATAAGTCAACGATATCATTATGTCACCTTCTTGAATCTCAGTTGTGGTCCACTTGTCTTTAAGATCTGTAATGAAACATATTTAGTGTTGTAATGTAATGTTGTAAAGTTGAAATGAAAAAACTAACAGACCTAGATGTAAAACCAACCAACAACACAGAAATATAATGTAATTAACAACCTTGTACAACTAGTTCAGAAAGCAGCACCAACCAGTACAAAGGTATTACTATGGCAGTAAATAATACAGTGACTGTACAAATTCAAGGGTAATAAAGTACAAGAGAAGTGATTACCTACTACTGCAAACAAGTGTATGAACACCAAATGTTTCCAAAATATCTCTTTAATTTCAAACATACGACAACTCTGACACGTTAGTTTAAAGAAAAACCCAAACGAAACAACACATTAAGTAGGTACAAAAAGGATAATATTTAATGGTGTAAATGCAAGGGCAGATTCAATCAAAATTTCCAGCAATATAGCCGTGCGCTGTTTTTGAAGTCAAGGGGGTCATTTTAAAAAATCACGAGTCACGACGCACCGCTAACAAGAAGACAAAGTCATCAATATCCCCCGCAATGGCAAAATACTCTTCATGATTATGTCTACGAGTTATGATTCTGCTGGATGGTAAGCTATGCTCAGTCTGCTGGATGGTAAGCTATGCTCAGTCTGCAGGATGGTAAGCTATGCTCAGTGTGCTGGGTGGTAAGCTCTCAGTGTGCTGGGTGGTAAGCAATGCTCAGTGTGCTGGATGGTAAGCTATGCTCAGTGTGCTGGATGGTAAACTATGCTCAGTGTGCTGGATGGTAAGCTATGCTCAGTGTGCTGGATGGTAAGCAATGCTCAGTGTGCTGGATGGTAAGCTATGCTCAGTGTGCTGGATGGTAAGCTATGCTCAGTCTGCTGGATGGTAAGCTATGCTCAGTGTGCTGGATGGTAAGCTATGCTCAGTGTGCTGGATGGTAAGCTATGCTCAGTGTGCTGGATGGTAAGCTATGCTCAGTGGTAAGCTATGCTCAGCTGCTGGATGGTAAGCTATGCTCAGTGTGCTGGATGGTAAGCTATGCTCAGTCTGCTGGATGGTAAACTATGCTGAGTGTGCTGGATGGTAAGCTATGCTCAGTGTGCTGGATGGTAAGCTATGCTCAGTGTGCTGGATGGTAAGCTATGCTCAGTCTGCAGGATGGTAAGCTATGCTCAGTGTGCTGGATGGTAAGCTATGCTCAGTGTGCTGGATGGTAAGCTATGCTCAGTGTGCTGGATGGTAAACTATGCTCAGTGTGCTGGATGGTAAGCCATGGATGGTAAGCTATGCTCAGTGTGCTGGATGGTAAGCTATGCTGAGTCTGCTGGATGGTAAACTATGCTGAGTCTGCTGGGTGGTAAGCTATGCTCAGTGTGCTGGATGGTAAGCTATGCTCAGTGTGCTGGATGGTAAGTTATGCTCAGTGTGCTGGGTGGTAAACTATGCTCAGTGTGCTGGATGGTAAGCTATGCTCAGTGTGCTGGATGGTAAGCTATGCTCAGTCTGCTGGGTGGTAAGCTATGCTCAGTGTGCTGGATGGTAAGCTATGCTCAGTGTGCTGGATGGTAAACTATGCTCAGTGTGCTGGATGGTAAGCTATGCTCAGTGTGCTGGATGGTAAGCTATGCTCAGTGTGCTGGATGGTAAGCTATGCTCAGTCTGCTGGATGGTAAGCTATGCTGAGTGTGCTGGATGGTAAACTATGCTCAGTGTGCTGGATGGTAAGCTATGCTCAGTGTGCTGGATGGTAAGCTATGCTCAGTCTGCTGGATTGTAAACTATGCTCAGTGTGCTGGATGGTAAGCTATGCTCAGTGTGCTGGATGGTACGCTATGCTCAGTCTGCTGGATGGTAAGCTATGCTGAGTCTCCTGGATGGTAAGCTATGCTGAGTGTGCTGGGTGGTAAACTATGCTCAGTCTGCTGGATGGTAAGCTATGCTCAGTGTGCTGGATGGTAAGCTATGCTCAGTGTGCTGGATTGTAAGCTATGCTCAGTGTGCTGGATGGTAAGCTATGCTCAGTGTGCTGGATGGTACGCTATGCTCAGTCTGCTGGATGGTAAACTATGCTGAGTCTGCTGGATGGTAAGCTATGCTCAGTGTGCTGGGTGGTAAACTATGCTGAGTCTGCTGGATGGTAAGCTATGCTCAGTGTGCTGGATGGTAAGCTATGCTCAGTGTGCTGGATGGTAAGCTATGCTCAGTCTGCTGGGTGGTAAGCTATGCTCAGTGTGCTGGATGGTAAGCTATGCTGAGTCTGCTGGATGGTAAGCTATGCTCAGTGTGCTGGATAGTAAGCTATGCTCAGTGTGCTGGATGGTAAACTATGCTCAGTGTGCTGGGTGGTAAGCTATGCTGAGTCTGCTGGATGGTAAACTATGCTCAGTGTGCTGGATGGTAAGCTATGCTCAGTGTGCTGGATGGTAAGCTATGCTCAGTGTGCTGGATTGTAAGCTATGCTTTGTGTGCTGGATGGTAAGCTATGCTCAGTGTGCTGGATGGTACGCTATGCTCAGTGTGCTGGATGGTAAGCTATGCTCAGTGTGCTGGATGGTAAGCTATGCTCAGTGTGCTGGATGGTAAGCTATGCTCAGTCTGCTGGTAAGCTATGCTCAGTGTGCTGGGTGGTAAGCTATGCTCAGTGTGCTGGGTGGTAAGCTATGCTCAGTGTGCTGGATGGTAAGCTATGCTCAGTGTGCTGGGTGGTAAGCTATGCTCAGTCTGCTGGGTGGTAAGCTATGCTCAGTGTGCTGGATGGTAAGCTATGCTCAGTGTGCTGGATGGTAAGCTATGCTCAGTGTGCTGGATGGTAAGCTATGCTCAGTGTGCTGGATGGTAAGCTATGCTCAGTCTGCTGGATGGTAAGCTATGCTCAGTCTGCTGGATGGTAAACTATGCTCAGTGTGCTGGATGGTAAAGCTATGCTCAGTCTGCTGATGGTAAGCTAAGCTATGCTCAGTGTGCTGGATGGTAAAGTATGCTCAGTCTGCTGGATGGTAAGCTATGCTCAGTGTGCTGGATGGTAAGCTATGCTCAGTGTGCTGGATGGTAAGCTATGCTCAGTCTTCTGGATGGTAAACTATGCTCAGTGTGCTGGATGGTAAACAATGCTCAGTGTGCTGGATGGTAAGCTATGCTCAGTGTGCTGGATGGGAAGCTATGCTCAGTCTGCTGGGTGGTAAGCTATGCTTAGTGTGCTGGATGGTAAGGTATGCTGAGTCTGCTGGATGGTAAGGTATGCTCAGTGTGCTGGATGGTGGGCTATGCTCAGTGTGCTGGATGGTAAACTATGCTCAGTCTGCTGGGTGGTAAGCTATGCTGAGTCTGCTGGATGGTAAACTATGCTCAGTGTGCTGGATGGTAAGCTATGCTCAGTGTGCTGGATGGTAAGCTATGCTCAGTGTGCTGGATTGTAAGCTATGCTCAGTGTGCTGGATGGTAAGCTATGCTCAGTGTGCTGGATGGTACAGCTATGCTCAGTGTGCTGGATGGTAAGCTATGCTCAGTGTGCTGGATGGTAAGCTATGCTCAGTGTGCTGAATGGTAAGCTATGCTCAGTCTGCTGGGTGGTAAGCTATGCTCAGTCTGCTGGGTGGTAAGCTATGCTCAGTGTGCTGGGTGGTAAGCTATGCTCAGTGTGCTGGATGGTAAGCTATGCTCAGTGTGCTGGGTGGTAAGCTATGCTCAGTCTGCTCGGTGGTAAGCTATGCTCAGTGTGCTGGATGGTAAGCTATGTTCAGTGTGCTGGATGGTAAGCTATGCTCAGTCTGCTGGATGGTAAGCTATGCTCAGTCTGCTGGATGGTAAACTATGCTCAGTGTGCTGGGTGGTAAGCTATGCTCAGTCTGCTGGATGGTAAGCTATGCTCAGTGTGCTGGATGGTAAACTATGCTCAGTCTGCTGGATGGTAAGCTATGCTCAGTGTGCTGGATGGTAAGCTATGCTCAGTCTGCTGGATGGTAAGCTATGCTCAGTCTGCTGGATGGTAAGCTATGCTCAGTGTGCTGGATGGTAAACTATGCTCAGGTTGCTGGATGGTAAGCTATGCTCAGTGTGCTGGATGGTAAGCTATGCTCAGTCTGCTGGGTGATAAACTATGCTGAGTCTGCTGGGTGGTAAGCTATGCTGAGTCTACTGGATGGTAAACTATGCACAGTCTGCTGGATGGTAAACTATGCTCAGTCTGCTGGGTGGTAAACTATGCTCAGTCTGCTGGATGGTAAACTATGCTCAGTCTGCTGGATGGTAAGCTATGCTCAGTGTGCTGGATGGTAAGCTATGCTCAGTGTGCTGGATGGTAAGCTATGCTCAGTGTGCTGGATGGTAAGCTATGCTCAGTCTGCTGGGTGGTAAACTATGCTGAGTCTGCTGGGTGGTAAACTATGCTCAGTGTGCTGGGTGGTAAACTATGCTCAGTGTGCTGGATGGTAAGCTATGCTCAGTGTGCTGGATTGTAAGCTATGCTCAGTGTGCTGGATGGTAAGCTATGCTCAGTGTGCTGGATGGTACGCTATGCTCAGTGTGCTGGATGGTAAGCTATGCTCAGTCTGCTGGATGGTAAGCTATGCTCAGTCTGCTGGGTGGTAAGCTATGCTCAGTGTGCTGGGTGGTAAGCTATGCTCAGTGTGCTGGGTGGTAAGCTATGCGCAGTGTGCTGGATGGTAAACTATGCTCAGTCTGCTGGATGGTAAGATATGCTCAGTCTGCTGGGTGGTAAACTATGCTCAATCTGCTGGGTTTGTAAACTATGCTCAGTCTGCTGGACGGTAAACTATGCTCAGTCTGCTGGGTGGTAAGCTATGCTGAGTCTGCTGGATGGTAAACTATGCTCAGTGTGCTGGATGGTAAACTATGCTGAGTCTGCTGGATGGTAAGCTATGCTCAGTGTGCTGGATGGTAAGCTATGCTCAGTCTGCTGGGTGGTAAGCTATGCTCAGTGTGCTGGATGGTAAGCTATGCTCAGTGTGCTGGATGGTAAGCTATGCTCAGTCTGCTGGATGGTAAGCTATGCTCAGTCTGCTGGATGGTAAACTATGCTCAGTGTGCTGGATGGTAAGCTATGCTCAGTCTGCTGGGTGGTAAGCTATGCTCAGTGTGCTGGATGGTAAAGTATGCTCAGTCTGCTGGATGGTAAGCTATGCTCAGTGTGCTGGATGGTAAGCTATGCTCAGTGTGCTGGATGGTAAGCTATGCTCAGTGTGCTGGATGGTAAGCTATGCTCAGTGTGCTGGATGGTAAGCTATGCTCAGTGTGCTGGATGGTAAGCTATGCTCAGTGTGCTGGATGGTAAGCTATGCTCAGTCTGCTGGGTGGTAAACTATGCTGAGTCTGCTGGGTGGTAAACTATGCTCAGTCTGCTGGATGGTAAACTATGCTCAGTCTGCTGGGTGGTAAGCTATGCTCAGTCTGCTGGATGGTAAACTATGCTCAGTCTGCTGGATGGTAAGCTATGCTCAGTGTGCTGGATGGTAAGCTATGCTCAGTGTGCTGGATGGTAAGCTATGCTCAGTCTGCTGGATGGTAAGCTATGCTCAGTCTGCTGGATGGTAAACTATGCTCAGTGTGCTGGATGGTAAGCTATGCTCAGTGTGCTGGATGGTAAGCTATGCTCAGTGTGCTGGATGGTAAGCTATGCTCAGTGTGCTGGATGGTAAGCTATGCTCAGTGTGCTGGATGGTACGCTATGCTCAGTGTGCTGGATGGTAAGCTATGCTCAGTGTGCTGGATGGTAAGCTATGCTCAGTGTGCTGGATGGTAAGCTATGCTCAGTCTGCTGGATGGTAAGCTATGCTCAGTGTGCTGGATGGTAAGCTATGCTCAGTCTGCTGGGTGGTAAGCTATGCTCAGTGTGCTGGATGGTAAGCTATGCTCAGTCTGCTGGATGGTAAGCTATGCTCAGTGTGCTGGATGGTAAGCTATGCTCAGTGTGCTGGATTGTAAGCTATGCTCAGTGTGCTGGATGGTAAGCTATGCTCAGTGTGCTGGATGGTACGCTATGCTCAGTCTGCTGGATGGTAGGCTATGCTCAGTGTGCTGAATGGTAAGCTATGCTCAGTGTGCTGGATGGTAAGCTATGCTCAGTCTGCTGGGTGGTAAGCTATGCTCAGTGTGCTGGGTGGTAAGCTATGCTCAGTGTACTGGGTGGTAGGCTATGCTCAGTGTGCTGGATGGTAAACAATGCTCAGTGTGCTGGATGGTAGGCTATCCTCAGTGTGCTGGATGGTAAGCTATGCTCATTCTGCTGGGTGGTAAGCTATGCTCAGTGTGCTGGGTGGTAAGCTATGCTCAGTGTGCTGGGTGGTAAGCTATTCTCAGTGTGCTGGATGGTAAACTATGCTCAGTGTGCTGGATGGTAAGATATACTCAGTCTGCTCGGTGGTAAACTATGCTCAGTCCGCTGGGTGGTAAACTATGCTCAGTTTGCTGGATGGTAAACTATGCTAAGTCTGCTGGGTGGTAAGCTATGCTGAGTCTGCCGGATGGTAAACTATGCTCAGTGTGCTGGATGGTAAGCTATGCTCAGTGTGCTGGATGGTAAGCTATCCTCAGTCTGCTGGATTGTAAGCTATGCTCAGTGTTCTGGATGGTAAGCTATGCTCAGTGTGCTGGATGGTAAGCTATGCTCAGTGTGCTGGATGGTAAGCTATGCTCAGTGTGCTGGGTGGTAAGCTATGCTCAGTGTGCTGGATGGTAAGCTATGCTCAGTGTGCTGGATGGTACGCTATGCTCAGTCTGCTGGATGGTAAGCTATGCTCAGTGTGCTGGATGGTAAGCTATGCTCAGTGTGCTGGATGGTAAGCTATGCTCAGTCTGCTGGGTGGTAAGCTATGCTCAGTGTGCTGGGTGGTAAGCTATGCTCAGTGTGCTGGGTGGTAAGCTATGCTCAGTGTGCTGGATGGTAAACTATGCTCAGTCTGCTGGATGGTAAGCTATGCTCAGTCTGCTGGGTGGTAAACTATGCTCAGTCTGCTAGATGGTAAGATATGCTCAGTCTGCTGGGTGGTAAACTATGCTCAGTCTGCTGGATGGTAAATTATGCTCAGTCTCCTGGGTGGTAAGCTATGCTCAGTGTGCTGGATGGTAAGCTATGCTCAGTGTGCTGGATGGTAAGCTATGCTCAGTGTGCTGGATGGTAAACTATGCTCAGTCTGCTGGATGGTAAGCTATGCTCAGTCTGCTGGATGGTCTATGCTCAGCTGCTGGATGGTAAGCTATGCTCAGTCTGCTGGATGGTAAACTATGCTCAGTCTGCTGGATGGTAAGCTATGCTCAGTCTGCTGGATGGTAAGCTATGCTCAGTCTGCTGGATGGTAAGCTATGCTCAGTGTGCTGGATGGTAAGCTATGCTCAGTGTGCTGGATGGTAAGCTATGCTCAGTGTGCTGGATGGTAAACTATGCTCAGTGTGCTGGATGGTAAACTATGCTCAGTCTGCTGGATGGTAAAGCTATGCTCAGTCTGCTGGATGGTAAGCTATGCTCAGTGTGCTGGATGGTAAGCTATGCTCAGTGTGCTGGATGGTAAGCTATGCTCAGTGTGCTGGATGGTAAGCTATGCTCAGTGTGCTGGGTGGTAAGCTATGCTCAGTCTGCTGGATGGTAAGCTATGCTCAGTGTGCTGGATGGTAAGCTATGCTCAGTGTGCTGGATGGTAAGCTATGCTCAGTGTGCTGGATGGTAAGCTATGCTCAGTGTGCTGGATGGTAAGCTATGCTCAGTGTGCTGGATGGTAAGCTATGCTCAGTGTGCTGGATGGTAAGCTATGCTCAGTGTGCTGGATGGTAAGCTATGCTCAGTCTGCTGGATGGTAAGCTATGCTCAGTCTGCTGGATGGTAAGCTATGCTCAGTGTGCTGGATGGTAAGCTATGCTCAGTCTGCTGGATGGTAAGCTATGCTCAGTGTGCTGGATGGTAAGCTATGCTCAGTCTGCTGGATGGTAAGCTATGCTCAGTGTGCTGGATGGTAAGCTATGCTCAGTGTGCTGGATGGTAAGCTATGCTCAGTGTGCTGGATGGTAAGCTATGCTCAGTGTGCTGGATGGTAAGCTATGCTCAGTCTGCTGGATGGTAAGCTATGCTCAGTGTGCTGGATGGTAAGCTATGCTCAGTGTGCTGGATGGTAAGCTATGCTCAGTCTGCTGGGTGGTAAGCTATGCTCAGTGTGCTGGATGGTAGTGCTATGCTCAGTGTGCTGGGTGGTAAGCTATGCTCAGTGTGCTGGATGGTAAGCTATGCTCAGTCTGCTGGATGGTAAGCTATGCTCAGTCTGCTGGATGGTAAGCTATGCTCAGTCTGCTGGATGGTAAGCTATGCTCAGTGTGCTGGATGGTAAGCTATGCTCAGTGTGCTGGATGGTAAACTATGCTCAGTCTGCTGCTGGATGGTAAACTATGCTCAGTCTGCTGGATGGTAAACTATGCTCAGTCTGCTGGATGGTAAGCTATGCTCAGTGTGCTGGATGGTAAGCTATGCTCAGTGTGCTGGATGGTAAACTATGCTCAGTCTGCTGGGTGGTAAGCTATGCTCAGTCTGCTGGATGGTAAGCTATGCTCAGTGTGCTGGATGGTAAGCTATGCTCAGTGTGCTGGATGGTAAGCTATGCTCAGTCTGCTGGATGGTAAGCTATGCTCAGTGTGCTGGATGGTAAGCTATGCTCAGTGTGCTGGATGGTAAGCTATGCTCAGTGTGCTGGATGGTAAGCTATGCTCAGTGTGCTGGATGGTAAGCTATGCTCAGTGTGCTGGATGGTAAGCTATGCTCAGTCTGCTGGATGGTAAGCTATGCTCAGTGTGCTGGATGGTAAGCTATGCTCAGTGTGCTGGATGGTAAGCTATGCTCAGTCTGCTGGGTGGTAAGCTATGCTCAGTGTGCTGGATGGTAAGCTATGCTCAGTGTGCTGGGTGGTAAGCTATGCTCAGTGTGCTGGATGGTAAACTATGCTCAGTCTGCTGGATGGTAAGCTATGCTCAGTCTGCTGGGTGGTAAACTATGCTCAGTCTGCTAGATGGTAAGATATGCTCAGTCTGCTGGGTGGTAAACTATGCTCAGTCTGCTGGATGGTAAATTATGCTCAGTCTCCTGGGTGGTAAGTGCTCAGTGCTGTGCAGTGTGATGGTAAGCTATGCTCAGTGTGCTGGATGGTAAGCTATGCTCAGTGTGCTGGATGGTAAACTATGCTCAGTGTGCTGGATGGTAAGCTATGCTCAGTCTGCTGGATGGTAAGCTATGCTCAGTGTGCTGGATGGTAAACTATGCTCAGTCTGCTGGATGGTAAGCTATGCTCAGTCTGCTGGGTGGTAAAGCTATGCTCAGTCTGCTGGATGGTAAGCTATGCTCAGTCTGCTGGATGGTAAGCTATGCTCAGTCTGCTGGATGGTAAGCTATGCTCAGTGTGCTGGATGGTAAGCTATGCTCAGTGTGCTGGATGGTAAACTATGCTCAGTGTGCTGGATGGTAAACTATGCTCAGTCTGCTGGATGGTAAACTATGCTCAGTCTGCTGGGTGGTAAGCTATGCTCAGTCTGCTGGATGGTAGGCTATGCTCAGTGTGCTGGATGGTAAGCTATGCTGCTGAATGGTAAGCAGTGTGCTGGATGGTAAGCTATGCTCAGTCTGCTGGATGGTAAGCTATGCTCAGTGTGCTGGATGGTAAGCTATGCTCAGTGTGCTGGATGGTAAGCTATGCTCAGTGTGCTGGATGGTAAGCTATGCTCAGTGTGCTGGATGGTAAGCTATGCTCAGTGTGCTGGATGGTAAGCTATGCTCAGTGTGCTGGATGGTAAGCTATGCTCAGTGTGCTGGATGGTAAGCTATGCTCAGTCTGCTGGATGGTAAGCTATGCTCAGTCTGCTGGATGGTAAGCTATGCTCAGTGTGCTGGGTGGTAAGCTATGCTCAGTCTGCTGGGTGGTAAGCTATGCTCAGTGTGCTGGATGGTAAGCTATGCTCAGTCTGCTGGATGGTAAGCTATGCTCAGTCTGCTGGATGGTAAGCTATGCTCATGCTCAGTGTGCTGGATGGTAAGCTATGCTCAGTGTGCTGGATTGTAAGCTATGCTCAGTGTGCTGGATGGTAAGCTATGCTCAGTGTGCTGGATGGTACGCTATGCTCAGTCTGCTGGATGGTAGGCTATGCTCAGTGTGCTGAATGGTAAGCTATGCTCAGTGTGCTGGATGGTAAGCTATGCTCAGTCTGCTGGGTGGTAAGCTATGCTCAGTGTGCTGGGTGGTAAGCTATGCTCAGTGTGCTGGGTGGTAAGCTATGCTCAGTGTGCTGGATGGTAAACTATGCTCAGTCTGCTGGATGGTAAGATATGCTCAGTCTGCTGGATGGTAAACTATGCTCAGTCTCCTGGGTGGTAAGCTATGCTCAGTGTGCTGGATGGTAAGCTATGCTCAGTGTGCTGAATGGTAAACTATGCTCAGTGTGCTGGATGGTAAACTATGCTCAGTCTGCTGGATGGTAAACTATGCTCAGTCTGCTGGGTGGTAAGCTATGCTCAGTGTGCTGGATGGTAAGCTATGCTCAGTGTGCTGGATGGTAAGCTATGCTCAGTGTGCTGAATGGTAAGCTATGCTCAGTGTGCTGGATGGTAAGCTATGCTCAGTCTGCTGGGTGGTAAGCTATGCTCAGTGTGCTGGATGGTAAGCTATGCTCAGTGTGCTGGATGGTAAGCTATGCTCAGTGTGCTGGATGGTAAGCTATGCTCAGTCTGCTGGGTGGTAAGCTATGCTCAGTGTGCTGGGTGGTAAGCTATGCTCAGTGTGCTGGGTGGTAAGCTATGCTCAGTGTGCTGGATGGTAAGCTATGCTCAGTGTGCTGGGTGGTAAGCTATGCTCAGTCTACTGGGTGGCAAGATATGCTCAGTGTGCTGGATGGTAAGCTATGCTCAGTCTGCTCGGTGGTAAGCTATGCTCAGTGTGCTGGATGGTAAGCTATGCTCAGTGTGCTGGATGGTAAGCCTTGCTCAGTCTGCTGGATGGTAAGCTATGCTCAGTCTGCTGGATGGTAAACTATGCTCAGTGTGCTGGGTGGTAAGCTATGCTCAGTCTGCTGGGTTGTAAGCTATGCTCAGTGTGCTGGATGGTAAAGTATGCTCACTCTGCTGAATGCTAAGCTATGCTCAGTGTGCTGGATGGTAAGCTATGCTCAGTGTGCTGGATGGTAAGCTATGTTCAGTCTGCTGGATTGTAAGCTATGCTCAGTGTGCTGGATGGTAAACAATGCTCAGTGTGCTGGATGGTAAGCTATGCTCAGTGTGCTGGATGGTAAGCTATGCTCAGTCTGCTGGGTGGTAAGCTATGCTGAGTCTGCTGGATGGTAAACTATGCTCAGTCTGCTGGATGGTAAGCTATGCTCAGTGTGCTGAATGGTACGCTATGCTAAGTGTGCTGGATGGTAAGCTATGCTCAGTCTGCTGGATGGTAAGATATGCTCAGTCTGCTGGGTGGTAAACTATGCTCAGTCTGCTGGGTGGTAAACTATGCTCAGTCTGCCAGATGGTAAACTATGCTCAGTCTGCTGGATGGTAAGCTATGCTGAGTCTGCCGGATGGTAAACTATGCTCAGTGTGCTGGATGGTAAGCTATGCTCAGTGTGCTGGATGGTAAGCTATGCTCAGTGTGCTGGATTGTAAGCTATGCTCAGTGTGCTGGATGGTACGCTATGCTCAGTCTGCTGGATGGTAAGCTATGCTCAGTGTGCTGGATGGTAAGCTATGCTCAGTGTGCTGGATGGTAAGCTATGCTCAGTCTGCTGGTTGGTAAGCTATGCTCAGTGTGCTGGGTGGTAAGCTATGCTCAGTCTGCTGGGTGGTAAGCTATGCTCAGTGTGCTGGATGGTAAGCTATGCTCAGTCTGCTGGATGGTAAGCTATGCTCAGTGTGCTGGATGGTAAGCTATGCTCAGTGTGCTGGATTGTAAGCTATGCTCAGTGTGCGGGATGGTAAGCTATGCTCAGTGTGCTGGATGGTAAGCTATGCTCAGTGTGCTGGATGGTAGGCTATGCTCAGTGTGCTGAATGGTAAGCTATGCTCAGTGTGCTGGTTGGTAAGCTATGCTCAGTCTGCTGGGTGGTAAGCTATGCTCAGTGTGCTGGGTGGTAAGCTATGCTCAGTGTGCTGGGTGGTAAGCTATGCTCAGTGTGCTGGATGGTAAACTATGCTCAGTCTGCTGGATGGTAAGATATGCTCAGTGTGATGGATGGTAAACAATGCTCAGTGTGCTGGATGGTAGGCTATGCTCAGTGTGCTGGATGGTAAGCTATGCTCATTCTGCTGGGTGGTAAGCTATGCTCAGTGTGCTGGGTGGTAAGCTATGCTCAGTGTGCTGGGTGGTAATCTATTCTCAGTGTGCTGGATGGTAAACTATGCTCAGTCTGCTGGATGGTAAGATATACTCAGTCTGCTGGGTGGTAAACTATGCTCAGTCCGCTGGGTGGTAAGCTATGCTCAGTCTGCTGGGTGGTAAGCTATGCTCAGTGTGCTGGGTGGTAAGCTATGCTCAGTGTGCTGGGTGGTAATCTATTCTCAGTGTGCTGGATGGTAAGCTATGCTCAGTGTGCTGGATGGTAAGCTATGCTCAGTCTGCTGGATGGTAAGCTATGCTCAGTGTGCTGGGTGGTAAGCTATGCTCAGTCTGCTGGGTGGTAAGCTATGCTCAGTGTGCTGGATGGTAAGCTATGCTCAGTCTGCTGGATGGTAAGCTATGCTCAGTGTGCTGGATGGTAAGCTATGCTCAGTGTGCTGGATTGTAAGCTATGCTCAGTGTGCTGGATGGTAAGCTATGCTCAGTGTGCAGGATGGTACGCTATGCTCAGTGTGCTGGATGGTAGGCTATGCTCAGTGTGCTGAATGGTAAGCTATGCTCAGTGTGCTGGTTGGTAAGCTATGCTCAGTCTGCTGGGTGGTAAGCTATGCTCAGTGTGCAGGGTGGTAAGCTATGCTCAGTGTGCTGGGTGGTAAGCTATGCTCAGTGTGCTGGATGGTAAACTATGCTCAGTCTGCTGGATGGTAAGATATGCTCAGTGTGATGGATGGTAAACAATGCTCAGTGTGCTGGATGGTAGGCTATGCTCAGTGTGCTGGATGGTAAGCTATGCTCAGTCTGCTGGATGGTAAGCTATGCTCAGTCTGCTGGATGGTAAACTATGCTCAGTCTGCTGGGTGGTAAACTATGCTGAGTCTGCTGGGTGGTAATCTATGCTCAGTCTGCTGGATGGTAAACTATGCTCAGTCTGCTGGGTGGTAAACTATGCTCAGTCTGCTGGATGGTAAGCTATGCTCGGTCTGCTGGATGGTAAACTATGCTCAGTCTGCTGGATGGTAAGCTATGCTCAGTCTGCTGGATGGTAAACTATGCTCAGTCTGCTGGGTGGTAAACTATGCTGAGTCTGCTGGATGGTAAGCTATGCTCAGTCTGCTGGATGGTAAACTATGCTCAGTCTGCTGGGTGGTAAGCTATGCTCAGTGTGCTGGATGGTAAGCTATGCTCAGTGTGCTGGATGGTAAGCTATGCTCAGTGTGCTGGATGGTAAGCTATGCTCAGTCTGCTAGGTGGTAAATTATGCTGAGTCTGCTGGGTGGTAAACTATGCTCAGTCTGCTGGATGGTAAACTATGCTCAGTGTGCGTGATGGTAAGCTATGCTCAGTGTGCTGGATTGTAAGCTATGCTCAGTGTGCTGGATGGTAAGCTATCCTCAGTGTGCTGGATGGTAGGCTATGCTCAGTGTGCTGAATGGTAAGCTATGCTCAGTGTGCTGGATGGTAAGCTATGCTCAGTCTGCTGGGTGGTAAGCTATGCTCAGTGTGCTGGGTGGTAAGCTATGCTCAGTGTGCTGGGTGGTAAGCTATGTTCAGTGTGCTGGATGGTAAACTATGCTCAGTCTGCTGGATGGTAAGCTATGCTCAGTCTGCTGGGTGGTAAACTATGCTCTGTCTGCTGGATGGTAAACTATGCTCAGTCTGCTAGATGGTAAGCTATGCTCAGTCTGCTGGATGGTAAACTATGCTGAGTCTGCTGGGTGGTAAACTATGCTGAGTCTGCTGGGTGGTAAACTATGCTCAGTCTGCTGGATGGTAAACTATGCTCAGTCTGCTGGGTGGTAAGCTATGCTCAGTGTGCTGGGTGGTAAGCTATGCTCAGTGTGCTGGGTGGTAATCTATTCTCAGTGTGCTGGATGGTAAACTATGCTCAGTCTGCTGGGTGGTAAGCTATGCTCAGTGTGCTGGGTGGTAATCTATTCTCAGTGTGCTGGATGGTAAACTATGCTCAGTCTGCTGGATGGTAAGATATACTCAGTCTGCTGGGTGGTAAACTATGCTCAGTCCGCTGGGTGGTAAGCTATGCTCAGTCTGCTGGGTGGTAAGCTATGCTCAGTGTGCTGGGTGGTAAGCTATGCTCAGTGTGCTGGGTGGTAATCTATTCTCAGTGTGCTGGATGGTAAGCTATGCTCAGTGTGCTGGATGGTAAGCTATGCTCAGTCTGCTGGATGGTAAGCTATGCTCAGTGTGCTGGGTGGTAAGCTATGCTCAGTCTGCTGGGTGGTAAGCTATGCTCAGTGTGCTGGATGGTAAGCTATGCTCAGTCTGCTGGATGGTAAGCTATGCTCAGTGTGCTGGATGGTAAGCTATGCTCAGTGTGCTGGATTGTAAGCTATGCTCAGTGTGCGGGATGGTAAGCTATGCTCAGTGTGCAGGATGGTACGCTATGCTCAGTGTGCTGGATGGTAAGCTATGCTCAGTGTGCTGAATGGTAAGCTATGCTCAGTGTGCTGGTTGGTAAGCTATGCTCAGTCTGCTGGGTGGTAAGCTATGCTCAGTGTGCAGGGTGGTAAGCTATGCTCAGTGTGCTGGGTGGTAAGCTATGCTCAGTGTGCTGGATGGTAAACTATGCTCAGTCTGCTGGATGGTAAGATATGCTCAGTGTGATGGATGGTAAACAATGCTCAGTGTGCTGGATGGTAGGCTATGCTCAGTGTGCTGGATGGTAAGCTATGCTCAGTCTGCTGGATGGTAAGCTATGCTCAGTCTGCTGGATGGTAAACTATGCTCAGTCTGCTGGGTGGTAAACTATGCTGAGTCTGCTGGGTGGTAAACTATGCTCAGTCTGCTGGATGGTAAACTATGCTCAGTCTGCTGGGTGGTAAACTATGCTCAGTCTGCTGGATGGTAAGCTATGCTCAGTCTGCTGGATGGTAAACTATGCTCAGTCTGCTGGATGGTAAGCTATGCTCAGTCTGCTGGATGGTAAACTATGCTCAGTCTGCTGGGTGGTAAACTATGCTCAGTCTGCTGGATGGTAAGCTATGCTCAGTCTGCTGGATGGTAAACTATGCTCAGTCTGCTGGGTGGTAAGCTATGCTCAGTGTGCTGGATGGTAAGCTATGCTCAGTGTGCTGGATGGTAAGCTATGCTCAGTGTGCTGGATGGTAAGCTATGCTCAGTCTGCTGGGTGGTAAATTATGCTGAGTCTGCTGGGTGGTAAACTATGCTCAGTCTGCTGGATGGTAAACTATGCTCAGTGTGCGTGATGGTAAGCTATGCTCAGTGTGCTGGATTGTAAGCTATGCTCAGTGTGCTGGATGGTAAGCTATGTGTGCTGGATGGTAAGCTATGCTCAGTGTGCTGAATGGTAAGCTATGCTCAGTGTGCTGGATGGTAAGCTATGCTCAGTCTGCTGGGTGGTAAGCTATGCTCAGTGTGCTGGGTGGTAAGCTATGCTCAGTGTGCTGGGTGGTAAGCTATGCTCAGTGTGCTGGATGGTAAGCTATGCTCAGTCTGCTGGATGGTAAGCTATGCTCAGTGGTAAGCTATGCTGCTGGTGGTAAACTATGCTCAGTCTGCTGGATGGTAAACTATGCTCAGTCTGCTAGATGGTAAGCTATGCTCAGTCTGCTGGATGGTAAACTATGCTGAGTCTGCTGGGTGGTAAACTATGCTGAGTCTGCTGGGTGGTAAACTATGCTCAGTCTGCTGGATGGTAAACTATGCTCAGTCTGCTGGGTGGTAAGCTATGCTCAGTGTGCTGGATGGTAAGCTATGCTCAGTATGCTGGATGGTAAGCTATGCTCAGTGTGCTGGATGGTAAGCTATGCTCAGTCTGCTGGGTGGTAAACTATGCTGAGTCTGCTGGATGGTAAACTATGCTCAGTGTGCTGGATGGTAAGCTATGCTCAGTGTGCTGGATGGTAAGCTATGCTCAGTGTGCTGGATGGTAAGCTATGCTCAGTGTGCTGGATGGTAAGCTATGCTCAGTGTGCTGGATGGTAAGTATGGCATGCTCAGCTCAGTGTGCTGGATGGTAAGCTATGCTCAGTGTGCTGAATGGTAAGCTATGCTCAGTCTGCTGGGTGGTAAGCTATGCTCAGTGTGCTGGGTGGTAAGCTATGCTCAGTGTGCTGGGTGGTAAGCTATGTTCAGTGTGCTGGATGGTAAACTATGCTCAGTCTGCTGGATGGTAAGATATGCTCAGTCTGCTGGGTGGTAAACTATGCTCAGTGTGCTGGATGGTAAACTATGCTCAGTCTGCTGGATGGTAAACTATGCTCAGTCTGCTGGGTGGTAAGCTATGCTCAGTGTGCTGGATGGTAAGCTGTGCTCAGTGTGCTGGATGGTAAACTATGCTCAGTCTGCTGGATGGTAAACTATGCTCAGTCTGCTGGATGGTAAGCTATGCTCAGTCTGCTGGATGGTAAGCTATGCTCAGTCTGCTGGATGGTAAGCTATGCTCAGTGTGCTGGATGGTAAGCTATGCTCAGTGTGCTGGATGGTAAGCTATGCTCAGTGTGCTGGATGGTAAACTATGCTCAGTCTGCTGGATGGTAAACTATGCTCAGTCTGCTGGGTGGTAAACTATGCTCAGTCTGCTGGATGGTAAACTATGCTCAGTCTGCTGGATGGTAAACTATGCTCAGTCTGCTGGGTGGTAAACTATGCTCAGTCTGCTGGATGGTAAGCTATGCTGAATCTGCTGGATGGTAAACTATGCTCAGTCTGCTGGATGGTAAGCTATGCTCAGTCTGCTGGATGGTAAACTATGCTCAGTCTGCTGGGTTGTAAACTATGCTGAGTCTGCTGGGTGGTAAACTATGCTCAGTCTGCTGGATGGTAAACTATGCTCAGTCTGCTGGGTGGTAAACTATGCTCAGTCTGCTGGATGGTAAGCTATGCTCAGTCTGCTGGATGGTAAACTATGTTCAGTCTGCTGGATGGTAAGCTATGCTCAGTCTGCTGGATGGTAAACTATGCTCAGTCTGCTGGGTGGTAAACTATGCTGAGTCTGCTGGATGGTAAGCTATGCTCAGTCTGCTGGATGGTAAACTATGCTCAGTCTGCTGGATGGTAAGCTATGCTCAGTCTGCTGGATGGTAAACTATGCTCAGTCTGCTGGGTGGTAAACTATGCTGAGTCTGCTGGGTGGTAATCTATGCTCAGTCTGCTGGATGGTAAACTATGCTCAGTCTGCTGGGTGGTAAACTATGCTCAGTGTGCTGGATGGTAAGCTATGCTCAGTCTGCTGGATGGTAAACTATGCTCAGTCTGCTGGATGGTAAGCTATGCTCAGTCTGCTGGGTGGTAAACTATGCTGAGTCTGCTGGATGGTAAGCTATGCTCATAAGAAAGCAATGAAAAAAGACTTATTTGTGAAAGCAAAACAACTAAAATGTAGTCTCAAATGTTTCTGACAGATAAGGTCAATACTTGTAAACAAGTTTATAGCCCTGATGATCTGTCTCATTGCACTTGGTTGCCTTGTTTGTTCTGGTACATTCCAGCTATGTCCGGTTACAATGACAATGGGCGAAGTCTTGGAATCTGACTGCCATCTAGTCAGCTAGAGTGACACACATGGAATTACGTGCTATATACGAAAGAAGTATTGCGTGATTCAAACACATCTGCACTGATAACTTACTAGTAATAAGTCAACAACTAAGGCGGAGACATTGTTCTCTATGAACTTCAACATTCTGACAAGTCTAGTGGTTCTGCTACTGACTTCCTCTTGATCAGTTGACAAAAGTTCAAATATCTACCACAGAGAAGACGTCAGTGTTTCAAAAGTCTGCTCATTTGGGCTCTGAAGTGTGTCGGAATCGTGATGAAGTAAACATCATCAGAAGACAACATTGTTTACTAGTGTCCACTTGTTACGTCTCACTGCCTGTGTACGTTTATCACAAACTGACATTTTTATATTTGATTAGTTTCTGTGTCTGCTTCTCCAAACAGACAGACAGCTGGAAAACCTCACTATAAACTTTACTAAGTGAGTCACGATCACTGCCTGTTTGAATGGGACGCCAGTCATATCCCAGCATGCCAGGTGAATGTATGATGAAACTCTCTGACCGACAAGGAAGTTATCCTCTGTCAACGCAATAGACTGAAATTGTCCTTGTCATAAAACATATCTATTTGATGAAAATCTACTTGACTTCCTTGAGACCCATATAACATTTTCAAACACACTTTCCTTATGTCAGTGACAGACTTGGGGAGAGGGCTCATGAGGTCTGAACAAATCCCTTCATAAAATAACAAATCGACCATGATCCATCCACCCAAGCACCCTTTCCAGCCCTTACCGAAACTCTGCATTGAAATGTTCCTGGTCTGTTGGCCTAAAATCATGTTTAAAACATGACCAGTATCCTGCCTGAGGTAGTGAGTGAGTTTACTTTTACGCCGCACTCAGCAATATTGCAGCTATATGGTGGCGGCCTGTAAATACTCGAGTCAGGACCAGACAATCCAGTGATCAACAGCATGAGCATCGATCTACGCAATTGGGATACGATGACATGTGTCAACCAAGTCAGCGAGCGTGACCATCCGATCCCGTTAGTCACCTCTTACAACAAGCATGGGTTGCTGAAGATCAGCTCTAACCTGGATCTTCACCAGTCTGGCAGAAGTAACCAATATGAAGATATGAACAGGAATCTATAATAATCCTAGGTCATCCTCTATATGGTCATTGCAACTAATAATTTCTCGAACACAGAAACAGAAAATGGTATTTGAAGCCTTTCATAAGCACTGATGCCACTTTAACAACGACGGTAATAGAAGCAGTGGTCAGGAAGTCAACATAATAAACGACTCGTGAGGAACCAGTGTCCTCGCCGGTCAGCAGGTTGCCGTCATAGGACTCCAAACACGAGAGGAGGGATCCCCACGCACGGAACTGTATTGACACCTCTATAATCAAAGCCCTCTGAAGGACTGGTGCATCATTATTATAACAAGAAGACAAAGTCATCAATATCCCCCACAATGGCAAAATACTCTTCATGATTATGTCTACGAGTTATGATTATGTCAAATATTTAGGTGTGTCTATAGAAAAGTGGAAGGAGAGTATTGAAAGGTTTTTAAAGTTCTGCTCCAGAAAGGAGCACTATCACCAATTTCAGGCTAAGTCAAACTTGTTGTCATGGAAACGCCAAAAAGATTTTATTCAGAATTCCAAAACTACCAAAAGGCACAAGTACACCACCAGACCAATCTATGTGCCAAGTTTGATGAAGACACATTGAACAGTTTTAGAGTTCTGCTCCGGAAAAGAGCACAACCAATTTCAGGCTAAGTCAAACTTGTTGGCATGGAAACGCCAAAAAATATTTTTTTCAGAATTCCAAAACTACCGAAAGGCACAAGTACACTACCAGATCTATCTATGTGCCAAGTTTGGTGAAGAAATAGTGAACAGTTTTTGAGTTCTGCTCCGGAAAAGAGCACTACCACAATTTCAGGCTAAGTCAAATTTGTTGCCATGGAAACGCCAACAATATTTTATTAAGAATTCCAAAACTACCAAAAGGCACCAGTACACCACCAGATCTATCTATGTGCCAAGTTTTGTGAAGAAACATTGAAGGGTTCTAGAGTTATGCTCCGGAAAAGACAAATGTGAAGGGACGGACGCACGGACGGAGTCAATTTTAATACCCCCCGCAAAACGCTTTGCGGGGGATAATAATGAGTGTGACCACCACGGTTTCTAACGCATTTTTCTCAGAGGGATACTTGAGGTCTTGCTTGTCACTATTGTTGAAGAAATCCAAACAGCTGTTGGCGGTGGGCAGGCGCAGTCCTAATGGTTTTCACGAACGCGTCGTCCAGATATGTTCAGTTGGGCGAGGTCAGGGGAATAAGCTGGTCATTGCATTCTCTGAAGTCCTCTATTGCTTTGATCTGACCTGCACGTCACTTTGCAGCGGCAGATGCGAGGTTTAGAAGCGTAATAGTATATTCATCCAGGCGGCGACAAAATAAGTGAAATCCCTCTGCCTACATGTACACCAATAATGTATCGAACTGTTGGTGCCTATAATAAGGTCATTTTTTACCTTAATTATGATTCCGGGACTGATATTGTACAAGGAAGCCAGAGCGTAGGAACATAGTTCAAACTTCCGATTTCACATAGTCACAAATGTATGATTTCACACCAAGATCATTTAGATACGACAAATCTTTGCGGCTTTATTGTGAAATGCAACATTACTGTATATCCAGTGGCGGCCATCTTGAAAAGTAGCCGCCAGCTTCCATGTTTAACTGACTAACGGTTTTTTTTAAAAGAGCAATCCGCGTCAAGTCAGTCTGACATGCAGTGGAGGACACAGTAACAGAGCGGATGACTGCGGCAGAACAGGTGATATTTGATGGAAGTGATGACTGATTTGTGACATGTTTCTTGGCACAGTTAATTTTCATTATATTGGATTTGCGTTGAAAGACAGGGCAGGACCTGGGTGAGGCTGAATGTGAGCCATCACAATTAGCACATTTATAGTCATTTTCGCAATCTGTATTTTCATGGTGGTCACCACAACGATGACACACCACAGAATTACTACAAGAGTGAGACCCATGTCCGAAGCGTTGACATTTATAACACCGGAGTGGACTGTAATAACCCTGGCCACCCCGACTGCCTAAAACCAACTCATCAATAAGCAATCTTAATCCCATTATGCTCATGTCTGCCATATCACTGGCTTCCTCCCAATAATCCCCCTTAAATTATTCTGTTTGTGTAACAATCCTCCAACCTTGTACATCAACCTCATCAATTGTGCAAACATCAACCACTTACTCTTCAAACCTTACTATGTATATATATATATATATATATATATATATCCTCTTCCACATATTATAACCCCAAGTTCCAGAAATACCAAACACAACAAGAAAAGAAATCAGTCAATGTTAACTCTGATAATGGTGAGGATTACAATGAAACGTTTTCTCTCCATGAATTACGCACTGCCCTCGGGCAGGCTCACGACACTGCGTCAGGAGCTGATGATATTCACTATCAGCTCCTCAAAAACCTACCTGATTCAAGTTTGGAAACACTACTCAATATATTTGATGACATTTGGACAAACGGCAACCTCCCTCCTTCGCGGCACAATGCCATTATCACCCCTATACCAAAACCTGGCCGGGATCATACTGATCCCTCAAACTACCGTCCTATATCACTAACTAGCTGTGTTTGTAAAACCATGGAGCGCATGTTCGACAAATAACCTCCTTAGTGACCTCCGAAAGAACCGAAGTACCATTGACCATCTGGTGCGTCTGGTGCGTTTGGAATCTTTTAAAAAAAATTCCATTGTCAACAAACAGCATACTGTATCTATCTTTTTCCATTTAGAAAAAGCATATGATACAACGTGGAAACATGGTATCTTAAAAGATTTACATGAATTTGGATTGAGGGACAGATTACCTCAGTTCATATCTCAGTTTTTAAACAACAGACAATTTCAAGTATGGGTAGGTTCCACATTGTCTGATTATTTCCACCAGGATCAGGCAGCATCCTGTCTGTCACCCTTTGTAGCATCAAAATTAACAGCCTCATTAAAGTCTTGAACAGTTGTGTTGATTGGTCCCTTTTCGTGGACGATTTCAATATTTCATGTCGTGGTAAGAACATGCACGCAATGGAAAGGCAGCTACAACTCTGTCTTAACATAATCCAAAAATGGGCCAATGAAAATGGCTTTAAGTTTTCAAAATCCAAAACAAATTGTATTCACTTTTGTCGTAAATACAAACCACACATGGATCCAGACCTGTCTTTAGATGGTACTCCCATCAAGGTAGTAGAAGAGGCCAAATTCCTGGGACTTATATTCGACCGTCAATTGACGGCTCCATTATTTATGGTGGAGCCTGCAAAAGCAATTTAGAAAAAAAAGATTCTATCCACCACCAAGGCCTAAGGCTCTGCTTGGGAGCTCTTAAGACCTCTCCGGTAGACAATCTATATGCAGAGGCTAACGAACCTTCCCCCTGAACAACGCCACATTAAACTTTCACTGCAGTATATCACTAAATTACGCTCAATTCAGTCCAATCCAGCATACAATTGTGTATTTAACCCTCTCTATGAAAACCTATTTCCCAAACTGCCAAGCCTGGTTCCACCACTTGGAATCAGAATTCAACCACACATATCTGCAGCTAAAATAAATTTCAATATCATAGCACCTTACCGGCTTCTGTCTTCGCCACCCTGGCAGATGGTGAAATCACAGGTCGACCTTACCCTCAAACTCAAAAAGTCTGAAACACATCCTTTGGTGTTCCAGCAGGAATACAACCAGTTACGTTCTAAGTATGACACCCAGAGATCAATTTTCACAGACGGATCCAAAGATGAGGGCCAAGTTGCCAGTGCTGCAGCTAAAGCAGCTCTTGACAAGCCCTTATCTCCACTGCTGATCCCGTACAGTGATTTCAAACACACTATCAAAAGCTATACTCGGGACCTCATGCAAAAGTGGTGGGACACTCAAGTAGGAATAAATAAACTGTAGGAACTGAAGCAAACAATTGGTTATACCTACGTCGGTTGTCAGTCAAGACGTGATGAGGTAATTTTACGACAATGTCGTATTGGCCACAGTCGGTTTACACATGACTATCTGCTGAAAGCCGATCGGGATGGACCCCCCATTTGTGTCTCTTGTGGTGAGGGTTTCACCATCAAGCATATTCTGCTTGACCGTGTGGACTTATCGTCTCCAAGGGACTCACACTATGATGCAACAAATCTGAAAGATCTGTTCTCCCGCGTGAGCGCTCATCTGATAGTGAACTACCTGAGGGAAGCTTCTCTCAGGTAGTTCACTATCATAAATTGTAACTGTTTAATGTGACTAAGAAATTGCCTGCCTTTAAATTTAGTGCTCTGCCTTTTTCTGTCTTTAAATGACAATGTAATGAATACATGTTTTTTAAATAAAACTCAGTTTGACTCTGTACCTACAATGATTATTAATGCAGACTTGTTCTCGTCACTATATGGCTGGAATAATGCCGATGTGACGTAAAGCCCAACTCAACTCAACTCAACTCAACTATATATAACCTTGCCTTTAGTATTGTACATCATAAGATTGATAACGCTCATTTTATATTAAAAAAGTTGTACATCCATAGAACTCTCCCCGTTGCTGCTGCTGCTGCTGCTGATGATGATGATGTTCTGGTATGGAAACCTTTGACATTACCTTGCTTTGTTATGTTCAGGAATTGTGTGTTTCGTGCTTGTGGCGGCATGCTAGCTCTCTGTGGCTGCTCTTCTATGCCTGGGGCGAAAATACTAAATGTCACTGAAGCAAAAGAAAACGTTTAATTATTTTAACATTCGTCAACAGTAGGATATACATTTTTATTAGAAATTGCCTGACACAGAACCGTTTAGTACCATTAGAATTACAATATAGGGTATCATGAACATGACCATATTGTGTATCATATTTATATATACTCTTCATAAATAGAAACTTGACATGCTCATTTGGAGTTTACTTACTGGGTGCATATAAGTGATTCAAACATGACATCATTGCTCAGTTACAGTAAAATAATCACCTAACAAATTTTCAAAACATAATTATCCAGAATGCGTTTGGTAAAACCGCAGAGGACTATTAAAGCCACTTGGTCAGAGTAAAATGACCAGATAACTTTAAAGAGTATCTGGTGTGACCACCATGAGCATCGATAACAGCTTGGCAGCGGTGACCCATGTTATGTGCTGTGTGCAGTTCTTGTAGTATCTGAGATGGCGGATTCCGCTGGCGCAAACGTCGATGAAGAGAATCCCATAGATGTTCGATGGGGGACAAATCCGGTGATCGAGAAGGCCATGGTAACAACTGAACATTGCTGAAGCAAGACCTGTCAAACACGTGCATTGTCATGCTCCAAAGATCAACTATGGACGTTGATGTAGGGAACAACGTGACTGGTCTTCTGGCAAAATGTCTGGCTTTCTATAGCCAACTGCGCACTGTCTGGTCGGAGATTCGGCGCAGTCTAGGGATTTGGATTGTTGTGGATGATGCGGCCGTGGTGTTTAAACGAAAATATCTCAACCGGATGTAGCGATCCTGGGCGGCGGTGGTAACTCCAGGTCGACCTGACCTGGGTCTGTCATTAACACCCCAAGTATTTTCGTATCGGGTCCATATGTTTGAGATGGTCTGTCTGGACACGCTTAAGTGACTTGCCACATCATGCTGTGATGTCCGTCGTTATACACGGCCGATGGAGTTGTGTCGTTGTACTTCTGTCAGTCTTTTCATTCCCTTGTCGTCTATAGTGGCTTAAAGCAATGCATGTGGGGTATCATTGTTGTGGATTTTTAAAGCCTACAGTCATAGAATTCAGCTCAGGGTGATACACAATTTCATGATGCTCGTACATTTCATGTAGGGTGTGTTTTAGCGACTCACTACAGTCATGGGTGTAACGTTACGTTTTTGTTAAACGTTTTGTCGTCGGCAACCATTCCCCTACATGCTGGGATTCAGCATAGATTGGTTTGTGTCAAATATCTTCCTCAAATTAAAATTTTTCCTATGTCAAGTTTCTTTTTTTTTGAAGAGTATAGCCGTTATGACCATAAACTTTAACTCACCCATTCACTAAAATGTTCGATTTTCAATACGGAAGCACACACTGTCGAAATTTTCTGAACTGAACTATTCATACTGTAAAGGATATATCTTTAACTATCGTCATAAAATATCCAGAATCGGTCATGTATAGCCATATATTAAACTACAAACATTGTACGATTATAATCCCGGCATTGATCAACATACATGGAAGGATGTGGTCTGAAGTACCCTCTTCGGAGGACAATTACTTGACGCCATATTTTCACGAAAAATACGTAAGCATAAATTCATCCTTACCGTAATGGATGCACTTTGTGTCACCATGCAGAGACGTTATACATCTGCTTCCTGGCTTACAGCCAGAACAGGGACCCTGTGAGATGGAAGAAGGAGTTTCACGTTACATCAGCAGCAGGGTTGTTATGTCAACTAACAGATCAACATAGGACTTTTTACCAAAACATCCCGTGAAGGGTTAGAATTGGTCTTCAGCAACACAGGCTTGTCGTGACAAATGGCATTTACCCGCCGGCGATCAAGCGCAGTCAGGAAATTAACTTTGTCGTCAAGTATCTCGATCTCGCCGATGTGACGATTGGACAATACCTGAAGAGCTAGTACGCGCTGTGGCTGGACATGCAGTCCACGGACGACGATCAGCTTCACAGTAGTCGGGTGTTGAATCGCAATCGATAGCTAGGAGATCATGATCCAAAAGACCAAGGAGGCTCAAGCCGCCGGTAAATCAAACCTATATTTGTACGTGATTGTGGATGCGCAACTCAATGTACAAGACAGATGATTCGTGAAAGTAATCTATTAGGGTTCCCTTGGAGCCACATTGCTCCATCGTCTGAGGTCAGATGGAAAGACCGCGTTCACGTTGGATATGTTGGAAGGTTATTATCGACGGTTGTTCTACCATACCGTTAATCTATACCATAAACAACCCGTACACGGAGAGAGCATGGGGGATGAAGGACGCGGAGATGCATACAGTCCACCCGGGGGTACGTTTACAGCACTCGTTACAAGTTTATGGGAGAGTCGACATTTGAGTTGAGTTGAGTTGGTCTTTGCGTCACATCGGCATTATTCCAGCCATATAGTGACGAGATCAAGTCTGAATTCACAAACATTTTAAGATCAAAGTCCACATGAGTTATATTTTGAAAACAGATATATTCATTACATTATTATTTAAAAACAGAATACGTCATAGCACCAAATTCAAAAGCAGGCAATTCGTTATTCACATTACAAAGTTACAATTTATGATACAGGTCAACTTCCCTCGGGTATTTAACAATGGGATGCCCGTTCACGCAGGAAAACAGATATTTCAGACTTCTCGCACCATAATGTGAATCCCTTGCATTTGAAATGTCCACTCAGTCAAGCAGAATATGCTTGATGGTGAACACTTCATCGCAAGATACACACATGGGCGTGGCATCCCAATCCGTTTTCAGGAGATAGTAAAAAGGAAACCGACTGTGGCCAGTACGACATCGTCGTAAAATTACCTCATCATGCCTTGACTGACAACCCAAGTAGGTATAGCCAATTGTTGGCCTCGATTCACAAAGTGTCCAACCTTTATTGCATGAGGTCCCGAGTATAACTTTTGACAGTTATACCTGCTATGCCGACGTGACCCGGCAACCAGCAGAGGATGATGTGATATTGGCCAGTAGAAAGATCATTGTAAATTTCTAAAATGTATAGCATGATAATGTGATTTAAAGTAACTTTTTGATCTGCTTGAAGGCAACATAATGGATCCGTCTGTGAAAATGGATCTATGGGCGTTATACTTGGAACGTAACGGATTGTATTCCTGTTGGGACACCAAAGGATTTGTTTGAGATTTTTTGAGTTGGTGAGGGTAAGATCCACCTGTGGTTTCCCCATCTGCCTCGGTGGCGAGGACAGAAGTTGATAAGGTGCTATGATAGTGAGATAAATTTTAGTTGCAGGTATGTGTGGTTGAATTCTGATTCCAAGTGGTGGAACCAGGCTTGGCAGATTAGGAAATAGGTTTTCATAGAGAGGGTTGACAAACGCAATTGTATGCTGGAATGGACTGACTTGGACGTAGTTTAGTGATACTGCAGTGAAAGATTAATGCGGCGTTGTTCAAGGGAAGATTCGTTAGCCTCCACATGTAGACTTTCTACCACAGAGGTCCTATAAGCTCTAAGCAGAGCCTCAGGCCTTGGTGGTGGATAGAATCTAATGTTTCTAAACTGCTTTCGCGGAGTCCATACACAAAGGAGCCATAAACTAGTTTAGAGCGAACCAATGATCTGTACAAGTGAAGGAGGTCAGTCTGATCCCCTCCCCACTCCTGTATTTGAAACGACTTTTAGCAAGTCAAGGGCATTCAAGCACTTTGTTTTCAAATACTTTATGTGTGGTAAGAATGTCAAGTTACGGTCAAAGGAATTTGGCATCTCCTACTATATACCTTGATGTGAGTCTGGATAGGTCTGGATCCTTGTGTGGTTTTATTATAATCTATTTATATAGCGCCGAGTTCCAGCTAGGCTGCTCACGGGCGCTTTGTTTTTTTCCCCTCGATCATAGGATGTCAGTCTCAACGGCACTTCGTATTATCAACTCTCAACTCCCTGGGAGAGCATACAACTCTTGCAGCCACTAGGCTAAGAACACATGTGATGTTATGGCACTTGGTGAATGTGGTAGAGTACCACTTCAGTATAACTATATCTTAAAACTAATAACATATTGGTGTAGAATAATTCAATTGTATTATAATCGTTTACCTTGTCAGTCGTATTTAATGCTTTAAAACCTTGATGATGTGGGTAGAACTACTTGGGCCTCTCATGTGAGAAACATTTTATTTCAATTCGGTTTCGGAATTGCGTGGATAGGTCAAGATATTCGCCATGTGAACATGTTTATTTCTATTTTTAAGCAGCGATTGTTTGACTCCTTGAGCCAGGAATGGCACGGTATTACTTCACACTTGAGCCAGGAATGGCACGGTATTACTTCACACTTGAGCCAGGAATGGCACGGTATTACTTCACACTTGAGCCAGGAATGGCACGGTATTACTTCACACTTGAGCAAGTGTCAAACTTATTGTCAATTTAAAACAATGTTACATGTTGAGTCTTATCTTTCAATTGACATTCCACGGCATTTAAGAACTGTTATCTGTAAATTCAGGTGTAATAATTTCAGGCTAGCGATTGACACAGGGCGGCATTGCAATTTAACTGCTAGTGAAAGATTTTGCCTATATTGTCATAGTAAAAATTATTCCTTGTTGAAAATGAATTTCATGTCTTGATGATCTGTCAGCGTTATGAAGCCGAAAGAAGAGAATGTCTTCATAATAGCATAGGAAATAGCCCTTCTATGGACAATTTTGTTAGAATTATGTCAAGCACTGATAAATTGTCTGTCTGTCTGCAGCCACTAGGCGCACCGAGTTAATGAGGCTTTCCCATCCTTACGAGGTACCCATACACAGCTGGGTGGACTCGGACACATAGTCACAGTACTTTGTCCAAGTTTACAGCACGTTGCTGAACCCGCAACTAGGTGTTTGCACGTATTCATGTGGCCACCATGTAGTCATATACCAACGGATTCGTGGGTTCTTTTAAGAGTTGTGTACTGTACACTAGGGGTTGTGACAACACTGAAAGAGTCTGCACACAAAGTTGACTCCAAGGTTTTTACACTCGGTCACAGGTGGGCTCGATTCCCAAGCTCGCTGGATGACTAGCCTGGCGCTTTATCCAGCTCGCCCACCGCATTTGTATTTACGACAAAAATGAATACAATTTGTTTTGGATTTTGAAAACTTAAAGGCATTTTCATAGGCCTATTTTTGGATTTTGTTAAGGCAAAGTTGCAGCTGCCTTTCTATTGCGTGCATGTTCTTACCACGACATGAAATATTGAAATCGTCCACGAAAAGGGACCCATCAACACAACTGTTCAGGACGTTAATGAGGCTGTTAATTGTGATGCTAAAAAGGGTGACAGACAGAAGGGTGACAGACAGGATGCTGCCCTGGGGGACCCCTGATCTTGGTGGAAATAATCAGACAATGTGGACCCTACCAGTACTTGAAATTGTCTGTTGTTTAAAAACTGAGATATGAACTGAGGTAATCTGCCCCTCAATCCAAACTCATGTAAATCTATTAAGATACAATGTTGCCACGTTGTATCGTATGCTTTGTCTAAATCAAAAAAGATAGATACAGTATGCTGTTTGTTTACAATGGACTTTTTTATAAATGATTCCAGACGCACCAGATGGTCCATGGTACTTCGGTTCCTTCGGAAACCACATTGGAGGTCACTAAGGAGGTTATTGGTCTCCAAGTACCAGATTAATCGATTGTTGACCATGCGCTCCGTGGTTTTACAAACACAGCTAGTAAGTGATATAGGACGGTAGTTTGAGATGCTTTGTCTATGTCGAAGTGATTTCAGGTGCGCCAGATGGTGAATGGTACTTTGGTTTTTTCGCAAACCGCACTGGAGGTCACTAAGGAGGTTATTGGTCTCCAAGTACCAGATAAGTTCTATGGTTTCACAAACACAGCTAGTTAGTGATATAGGACGGATGTTTGAGGGATCAGTATGATCCCGGACAGGTTTTGGAATAGGGATGATAATGGCATTATGCAATGAGGGAGAAAAGTTTTCGGTTGTCCAAATGTCATCAAATATAGTGAGTAGTGTTTCCAAACTTGAGGCACCCTTGAAGAGCAACCTCCTCGTGGTGGGTGCTGGGTAACGCCAATGGCTTTCCGCCCCCGTGTGGACCCAGGGTCGAATAGGTCAACAGCACCCCATTGCTGTTCGTAAGAGGCGACCAATATGGGAAACCCGTTTGCCGTGGGGTGCGTCCCTGTGTCGGCAGAGGAAAGGAGTCTGGTGGTTGAGTTTTACGGAACCGGCAATAGTTTTCAATACTCCAACACACCACTTCGACACTAACTTTGCCTAGACGGGTGTTAGAATAGGCCCGATCCTACCAATCGGCTTGTCACGCCTTGCCCTGTACATGAAATGTTTATACAAACCTTTGGTATTACATAACACTTTGGCCATGTTCAAAATGTTAACTGATATTCTGCCAAAACAAATTAACCTTGCAGACCCATGCACAGAAGGCGGTGGCTCATGGGCCAATCTGGTGATGCTGACCTCCGATTTCTGTACGTCTCCAATTGATTGTCATGGGCCGAACCATCCTAACATTTAATCTGGTAGACAGCTACAGCATTTCATGTTCGCTGGAGTATAACACCCCCTTATCCCCGGTCTTTGCAGCTTGGAGACCCGCTGCAATATAAGATCGTCCTTGTTGACACTCCATGGTGGGTGGGGAGAGGGGATGCCGAACCACATTCCTTACGACACGGCTTCCCAATACCCCGGTTTAAAACGAAGACACATGGATTCCGACAACTCCTCGTCTGACGAGAGTACGCCCTTCCGACCTGACTACTGGCCACGCTTCCAGATCATCGAAGCTTATGACAAGCAACCTTTGCAACTGAATCCATTTGCAATCTCCAAAGGTATAGCTGGTATCTGCAGAGAGGCTGCCAATGTTACAAAGCTCCGATCTGGTTCTCTCCTGATAGAATGTACTCGGAGACAACAATTCTTGAATCTCCTCAAAATACAAGAATTTGTCAACATCAAGGTCTGTCTCTGCGCACAAAACACTTAACTCATGTAGTGGCATTGTACGGGACAGAGCTTGATGCCTGTCTGACATGACTGAAGAACAAATTGTCGAGGAACTCTCCCAGCAGTCCGTCACAGCCGTAAAACGATTCACTTTCAAAAAGGACAGTGTTGTTCAACCAACAAACACCTATCTCTTTACGTTCGCGCGTGCAAAGATTCCTGACTCGATAATAGCTGGTTGTTGTAGCATTGGTGTGGAGGTGTATGTCCCAAATCCACTCCGGTGCTACAATTGCCAAATGTTTGGACATGGATCCGAGTCCTGTCTTTCCTCCGCTGTTGTTACCGCTGATTTGTTGAAGAATAATCTGATGCAAAGTAATTATTTGAGAG
Source organism: Haliotis rubra (assembly GCF_003918875.1). Taxonomy (NCBI): domain Eukaryota; kingdom Metazoa; phylum Mollusca; class Gastropoda; order Lepetellida; family Haliotidae; genus Haliotis; species Haliotis rubra. Next base: position 119,385 of record NW_025765102.1, read on the forward strand.
AAAGTCTTCAAGGACCGTTCCCTTGCTCTATGTATCGGTACTCTACCATAGGGGGTTATGGTCATTCAAGACACTCACGATTATGCGGGGCTTCGTGAGTTGATCATACAAGTTCTGACGATCTGATAGGCGGAGAGTTGAGGAAGGAGGAACTGCATCGACGGATGTCAGTCCTTTGAGGTATTTGCTTCAAACGGATGGGGATGGACCTCCCATGTGTGTCTCGTGCGATGAAGTGTTCACCATCAAGCACATTCTGCTTGGCTGTGTGGACTTTTCGACTGCAAGTGATGCACATTATGATGTGAGAAATCTGAAAGATCTGTTTTCCCGTGTGAGTGGGCATCTCATTTTGAACTACCTGAGGGAAGTTGACGTTTATCATAAAATGTAACTTTGTAATGTGAACAACGAATTGCGTGCTTTTGGAGTTGGTGATATGACATCTTCTGCTTTTTAATAAGAATGGGATGAATATATACTAGGCACATAAAGAAACTGTGCATACAAAAATTTATAAAGCTAAATTTATCAAACCTGTGTAGACACATAAGGATTTAAACTCAGAGAATAGTCACATGTATCCAACATGCATGCACGTGCCACGTTCCGTGACGTCAGTGGGTTCGTCCTTGAGACGTGCAATACGTTGTTGCACGTGCATTCCAGGAAAGAGAAACAGAGCAAAAGAATGCCACACAATACTGTCTTTTGGAAAGCTCGACCCCTGCCCTTGCGATCGTTCAAAAAATTAAACGGCTATTGAAACGCATAGCATGCCAAGGCTCACGTCTGAGGCCATTGGGATGGTCCGATGGGGAATGTCTCAACGACAAGTGGCTGCACATTTCCACTGCCACCGGAACACCATTTCTGCACTGGTGAGACGCTACCAGAACACAAATGACGTCATCGATCGGCCACGTTCTGGACTTCCACGTGTAACAACGCCAAAACAGGACCCATGTTCGCCACAGGTTTCAGACTGCAGTGATGACTGCCCGAACCATCCCAGGACTTCGCCGTATCCATCCCAACACAGTTCGACAACGTTTACGTCATCACAGGATCAGACCACGACGTCCCGCCGTACGGCCTATCCTGACACAACGTCATCGACAAGCTCGCCGAATCTGGTGCCGAAATCATGTCCGCAGATCCTTGGTTTGGTGGAGAAATGTTGTTTTTACAGATGAGTCCAGGTTTAACATTTCCAATAGTGATGGACGTCAACGTGCCTATAGACGCGTGGGAGAGCGTTATGCACAGTCCTGTGTCTTGGAGAGGAATCGCTTTGGTGGTGGTTCCGTGATGATTTGGGGTGGAATAACAGCACGCCAAAGAACTCCTTTGGTGATTGTTCAGGGCAACTTCACTGGTGTGGGCTACAGGGATCAGATTCTTAGACCTGTGGCCATTCTTTTTCTGCAACGTCATGGCCCTGGGTTAACATTCCAACAGGACAATGCCCGCCCTCATACGGCAAGGGTTGCTATGGATTTCTTGCAACACCACAACGTTGATTTACTGCCTTGGCCCGCAAATTCACCGGATCTCTCCCCGATAGAGCATGTTTGGGACGAGATGGATCGACGTCTACGCCGTCTTTCTCATCCGCCAGATAACGTCCTTGACCTTGCAACAGAACTTGAGAGAATCTGGCGTGACATCCCCCAAGCCTTCTGTGCACGTTTGATAGGCTCTATGCGTCGTCGATGCACTGTTGTTCTCAATGTCGATGGTGGACATACCCGTTATTGAGTTTGTGACATGGTCGTTTGACTCCTTTCCCGTTTGTGGACTCGTGACGTCATTGTGATTGACTTTTCAATTGAAATTCTCTCGACTTGTTATGGTCTCATGATCCCTCCATTAAAGTTTATATTCACCTTTGACATTGTTATCGTACTTATCAACTGGGATAATATTTTGACAATGCACAGTTTCTTTATTTGGCTAGTATATATGTTTTGAAACTAAGACTCATTTACACTTTGTACTTGAAATGTTCATGAATGCAGATATGTACTCGTCACTATATGGCTGAAATAATGCCGATGTGAAGTAAAGCCCAACTCAACTCAACTCAGCTCTACCAATAACACTCTGACCTGCCGCAGATTCAAGAAGGCCTATAGCCTGTTCCCTTTCAGTTAGTGTCAAAAATCGTCTCACTATGAGCTGCGATTTCAAGCATGTACCTGAACAGTGAAGGACAGTGAAAAAGCATCAATGCATGTCTATTGTACTCCACTTCCCATGGTTCGAGCGACTTGCACGTGCTAATGATTGACATTAAGTGGCAGGTGGATTTTCAAATTGACAATTTGAACCAAAAATGTGCCATTTGTAACAGAATGTAACGTAGAGGACGTAATAATGACATTTCAACGGCCTGATGTGTGTTTCCATACTGTTAAGAAAGTTTGTAAAACATTCAGATGTATATATTTGAAATAAAAACGAAGATTTCACAACTTTTAAGAAATAGTGTTGACCCCATACTATTGTTTACCCTTCATTAATGACGATGCGTATATATCATACAGGCCAAAATATTGTCGAAAATGTTTGAAATTGTGCGGTTAAGTTCGGGAGGCGCCTCTTCCGAGCCTCAAACCTTGATGATGAATAGAATCTAGTATGTTTAATTGCTTTTACACGCTCCAGCATAAATGACGGAACTGTAATCAAGTTTAGAACCGATCACTGCTCTAAATAGTTGGAGGTTTTTTTTTAGATCCCCACTTGCCGTTAGGCATTTATTTCTGAAATATTGAGGACAATCAAATAGTGGTCGAAAATAATACCCAAGAACATATCTTCCTTTACAAAGTTCACACGGATACCATCTAAAACCAATGAGGATCTTTGTGGGGTTTATATTGTTGACGAAAATGGATGCAATTCGGGTGTTTTTAATTTTAATTCCATTTTCTAACACCATTTATCGGTTATATGTAAACACAAATGTAGCTGCCAAGACAAGAATCATTAAAATCACCCACAAATAACGACCCCTCAATTCAATCATTTAAAACTTTTGACAATTTGTAATTTCGTTTATGCTAAATAAAGTGGCCGAAAAAACACGTCCTTGTGGGACACACTGATATGCAATGTCTACCTCTCTGGTCATTACAGTCAAATTGCCTGTCTATTAAAAAGTTGGATATAAACAGAGTGAAATCAAAACTCAAGCGAATCATGTTAATTGCACGAAGCGCCATGTGCGTTTTCACTGCATGTTAAACTTTGTTGAGTATGTCTAATGATTGTATTCTAGTCATATACGTTTCCATTGCTTGTTAAACTTAGTTGTCAGTTTTTGGCGACTTAAAGCCATTTTTCATGTTGTATTGTCTTTGTAAATAAAATGGTTTTACATTTACATGATAGTATTAAACACCATATGCGATACTCTAGTTATTTTGCCGTCCTTTGAACACTGGTTATTTAACAACCTATATATATTGTGAATGCAAAACCTTTCTAGACTATATGGCTGAAATATTGCCGAGGTCACGTTAAATATTTTAACTCACTCACTCACTCACTTACACTTTGTTGATTATAGAAGTACCGTTTAATGATTGCATTGTAGTTTTAAATGAACATCTGTAATATGTTCCCTATGCTTTTAATATACAATGCTCATAGTCACGATATGGTTGAAATACTGCCGATGTCACGTAAAGAAATAACTCACTCACTTAAATGTGATCTACCTTCAGTTGCTGGCGATCTATAGCCCATTTTACGTTGTAATGCCCTAAATAGTATATAAGTTTTTAACTTACATGCTGTCTTAAATAAATAACTGTGATATAAGTACTAGTTGTTTCACTGTCCTTTGGCGACAGATTTTAGAAAATCAAGTTATAAGTATTTACTGTTTTAGTCACGATATGGCTCAAATATTGCCCAAGTGACATTAAACTTTCACTCACTCACTTAAAAGTGACAAATTGTATCCTTACAGAATTTGCTTTCTTCAGACAAATCCAGTCTCCATCACTCTCTGTAAACTTCGGTTTAGTAGACGACACACTATTTGATACCGTGCAGATCCTGGCAACCAGCGACTTGGGATTGAATCTGACATGACTGCAACTAGCAAGCTGCAAACATTTAGTCAAGGTCTGTAACACTCCATATGGCTCAAATACAGCCAGAGGCGTGTCACAGTGGTCTTCTTGTGTACAGTTTGTGAACTGAGTCATCTCCCTCATGGCACTGGTCCTGCACAGTACCATCAGAAATAAGGTAAAACAAAGCCACGACACTTGAGAAGTCATACTTGAACTCCACGAGACTCAAAGACTATCTGTGTACCATACTATAGAACGTAGTGGTGATCCAACCTAGGACAAGTCACGTGAACATACAAGTGAACGCCACGTCTGTGGGCCACATTTCCCAGCATTCCCCTGTCCAAGTGAAAGGCACACGACTATATTTAGTGATCAACGACCTTTTCTCACTCAAAGCAGTCAAAATGTCAAAACAGTTGGTATCAATATTTTACAAAAAATGCTAAATGTACAGAAGTAGGTATAAATAAATTACATGAAATAAAACCCAATATTGGTTACACCTAGTTGGGTTGTCAATCCAGATTTGAAGAGGTCATTATGCGACGATGTTGCATTGGCCACACTAGATATACTCACGAATATTTACTGAAAGGCGAAGATCCTCCGTTTTGCATCCCTTGTGATGAAAGAATCACAGTCAAGTATGTCCTGCTTGGCTGTGTTGAATATTCCATCACAAGGGATAAGTATTTCAATGTCAAAACATTGAAGGATCTTTTTTGTAATGTTAATTATCATTTAATAGTTGAATTTTTAAAAGAATTAGATTTGTTGACTGATCTGTAAATAGCTAAATATTTTATTGTTGGTAGTTTAGATTAGTACTGTTAGATTGTTAGTGGCTGTACCCTCAAAGGGGGTTGAAGTAGCGTAAAATTATTGTCCTCCTGAGAGGGTACGTAAGTCCCAAAACTTTCAAAGTAAAATGTACATTTACCATATTTTAAACCTAGTATCTTTGTTCTTTTAACTGCCGGCTAAATTTTCCTACAATCGCCGGCGGCTGAAGGGATGGTGTAAATCCAACTAGGGTCCATGCAGGTAGCAAAAGTAATGTAAGTCCCCATGGCTCCTAGGATGGTGATCTACCTTCAGTTGTTGGCGATCTATAGCCCGTGTTTTATACTGTATTGTCCTCTTTAATTGAAATGTTTTAGCTTTGCTCGCTAGTTTTATTCATATCTGTGATTCTCTAGTATTTTACTGTCCATCATCGACAGGTTTTAATCTTCAAAATGTTTTCTCTTTATTTTGTATAAATTGTTTTCGTCACGATATGGCTGAGATATTGCCGATGAGACGTTAAATATTAACGCACGCACTCACTCACTCACTAAATGTAAAGTCTAGCTCCATCTGAAAGTGGTTGTTTTGAACGTTATCAGTGCATTCTTTGAAAGGAAGTTGTACAGTTGAACACTTAGTTTTCGGTCTTTATGACAACTTGTGCACATGCGAACCCTATAATAGGTAGTCATACTGACGTCTGTGAAAGAAAACACACTAATTTTGAATAAAAATATTTATTATCTTATTTGTGGTTGTAACAATGTGAAATGTCAATTGATTTGATTTGTCCACCTTCATTTAACATATTTAATCACAATTATAACGACAACTATTTGCCAAAAACTTTTAACTTCGACTGACTGACTGACTGACTGAGTTTGGTTTTACGCTGCTTTTAGCAATATTCCAGCAACATCACGGCGGGGGACACCAGAAATGGGCATCACACATTGTGCCCATGTGGGGATTCGAACCCGGGTGTTCGGCGTGACGAGCCAACACTTTAACCATTAGGCTACCCCACCGCCCCTTTTAACTTCGAAGAGGACATATAGACAAATGAAGGTGATGCATGGTACAGAATAATCTCTCATTTAAGAAATAGTGTTAAAAATTAACGTAACAAAGGTATGTATGTCACGTTAAGGAAAGAGTAATAAAACAGTAGTATAATGTCATACCACACTGCATTCTCGTTTACCAAGGGCGAAAAAATCAATTCATTCTGACAATCACCATTTTAGCTAGACTTTTTAGATTTATCTAACAAGCCATATCTATTATCATACATCATCTTTATAGGATCGATTCACGAATGTAAGTGCCCAGTCCATACCTATTTTGTTAAAATATAATAATTGTTTGATAAATTTTGAAAATATGAATTGTGTTTTAGCTAAGTATTCAGTTCATCTTGGCACTGGTAAAGAGAAACCTCCTCCTGGTGAGTTCTTGGTAACCCTAATAGCTCTTCCCCTGCATGGACTCAGGATAGAATAGGTCCCCAGCACCCCATTGCTGGTTCGTAAGAGGCGACCAACAAGCTGGTTCAAACAGAGACGTCAGGACAATCTAGATCGTCCTAATGAAACTTATTCGTCAAACAGTGACTCCTGGGCACGCTTTCTGGTTATTGAAGCTGCAGACTTTCTATCAATAAAACTGAACCCGTTTGCCAATTCAAAGACTATCTCTGGCATTTGGGGAGAAATTACGCGTAATGCAATACACTACCTACGCCGTTGCAAACACTCGCTCTATAGCAACTTCCTCCGTTTCATGTCAGACCAACAATTTTTTTTAAACAATGATGAACCAGACGAACATTTACAGATTTATTAGAACAAGGGAATAATAATCCACCTAATATATATATACCTAATGTAAAAATATACCTGCACAGTACTGGAATAAGACGACCGGAAATAGACGGAGAAAATACTATAAGCGATATTAATGATGAATTTTACCAGATCAAAAGACTTCGTGATGAAAAATGTTACAAACTGAAATTGCAGCATCATAAGTCCACGCGGTGATACCATATATCTAAGGCTACTTTGTCCATTCTGTATTTGCGGTTTTACTCACAACATTTCTATATATTTTATGCCTACCCATGGTTACACATTACCTGTTGCATGTAACATACTGCAAGACCATTTGTTATACTTTTTGTGTAACCAAAATACAAATGGGCAGTCCATCAATGCTGGACGTTGTCACAATCAGTGAAGCATAATACAAGAGAGTGTATAATCTGATTAAAAATAAATATTTCTTCTCACTTACTCTCGGATACTCCCACGTTTATCACCCGTATCAATACTCGTATCCTCGAAGCTGAAGTCGGGCCCTAATAGTATACATCACCATGTATTACATTAAATGTCAGTGTTCTGTATGAGCAGATATATTTCAATATCACGATTGTGTGAGTGAGAGGGGTAACATTTTAAGTCAGCACTGGCAACTTGGCCCTCATCCTTGGATCCGTCTGTGAAAATGGATCTATGGGTGTCATACTTGGAACGTAACTGGTTGTATTCCTGCTGGAACATCAAGGGATTTGTTTCAGACTTTTTGAATTTAGTGAAGGTAAGATCGACCTGTGGTTTCACCATCTGCCAGGGTTGTGAAGACAGGAGTCGGTAAGGTGCTATGCTATTGAGATCAATTTTAGCTGCAGATATGTGTGGTTGAATTCTGATTCCAAGTGGTGGAACCAGGCTTGGCAGTTTGGGAAACAGGTTTTCATAGAGAGGGTTGAAAACATAATATGCTGGATTGGACTGATTTGAACGTAATTTAGTGATATATTGCAGTGAAAGTTTAATACGGTGTTGTTCAAGGGAAGGTTCGTTAGCCTCTGCATATAGACTGTCTACCGGAGAGGTCTTAAAAGCTCCCATGCAGAGCCTCGTGCCTTGGTGGTGGATAGAATCTAATTGTTCTAAATGGCTTTTGCAGGCTCCACCATAAACGATGGAGCCGTAGTCTAGTTTAGAGCGAACCAATGATCTGTACAAGTGAAGGAGGGTAGTCTGATCCCCTCCCCACTCTGTATTTCAAACGACTTTTAGTAAATCCAGAGCCTTCAAGCACTTTGTTTGTTTTCAAATATTTTATGTGTGGTAAGAATGTCGGTTGACAGTCGAATATGAGTCCCAGGAATTTGGCCTCTTCTACTACCTTGATGGGAGAACCATCTAAAGATAGGTCTGGATCTTTGTGTGGTTTGTATTTACGACAAAAGTGAATACAATTTGTTTTGGATTTTGAAAACTGAAAGCCATTTTTATTGGCCCATTTTTGGATTTTGTTAAGACAGAGTTGTAGCTGCCATTCTATTGCATGCATGTTCTTACCACGGCTTGAAATATTGAAATCGAAAGCGACACATCAACACAACTGTTCAAGACGTTAGTGAGGCTGTTAATTTTGATGCTAAAAAGGGTGACAGGCAGGATGCTGCCTTGAGATAGTTAAAATTAACTGATTTCAGGTGCATTCAGGTTATGCATAGTAGGGTGTTGTCGGAAGTATTTTTCCGCCTTCTTCCTATTTTTCCTGGCTTGTTTGCAGTTTGTATCAAACCATGGTTTGCGTATGTGCGGGTTTGCAGAGGACTTAGGAATGGTTTCGTCTCCAATAGTATTTAACATAACAGAAAATAGTTCCATTGAATCAGGAACATTTCTGAAGTTGTCCGGTATAAGTTTTTCAGAGCAGAGAGTTTGGAATAATGGGCAATTGGTACAGAGTATGTTCCAGTGGCAGTATGGAGATAAGTGTTTGAGCCATCGTTGAAGATGCATAGATCATTATTGGCAAGAAAATCTTCAAGGACCTTTCCCTTATATTTGTATCAGTACTACCCCAAAGAGGGTTATGGCCGTTTGGGGCGGTGGCGTAGTCTAGTGGTTAAAGCGTTGGCTCGTCACGCCGAAGACCCGGGTTCGAATCCCCACATGGGTACAATGAGTGAAGCCCATTTCTGGTGTCCCCCCGCCGTGATATTGCTGGAATATTGCTAAAAGCGGCGTAAAATCAAACTCAGTCAGTCAGTTATGGCCGTTCAAGTCGCCCATGATTATGCAGGGCTTTGGGAGTCGATCATACAAGTTCTGAAGATCTGATAGGCGGACAGTTCAGGAGGGAGGAAGATAGAGTGAACATAGTGTAAACCCTATGTCCAGAGTCATGCGGACAGCAACAGTTTGTAGGTTGGTGTTAAGTGGAACAGGGCTATGGAGGATGCCCTGCCTTACCAGGATAGGAGTGCCTCCTATAGCCTTTCCTCCTTCCTGGCACAATGCCATTATCATCCCTATACCAAAACCTGGCCGGGATGATACTGATCCCTCAAACTACTGTCCCATATCACTAACTAGCTGTGTTTGTAAAACCATGGAGCGCATGGTCAACAATCGATTAATCTGGTACTAGGAGACCAATAACCTCCTTAGTGACCTCCAATGTGGTTTCCGAAAGAACCGAAGTACCATTGACCATCCGGTGCGTTTGGAATCTTTTATAAAAAAAGTCTATTGTAAACAAACAGCATACTGTATCTACTTTTTTTTTATTTAGACAAAGCATACGATACAACGTGGCAACATTGTATCTTAATAGATTTACATGAGTTTGGATTGAGGGACAGATTACCTCAGTTCAGATCTCAGTTTTTAAACAACAGACAATTTCAAGTACTGGTAGGTTCCACATTGTCTGATTATTTCCACCAAGACCAGTGCGTCCCTCAAGGCAGCATCCTGTCTGTCACCCTTTTTAGCATCAACCTTAACAGCCTCACTAAAGTCTTGAACAGTTGTGTTGATGGGTCCCTTTTCGTGGACGATTTCAATCTTTCATGTCGTGGTAGGAACATGCACGCAATAGAAAGGCAGCTACAATTCTGTCTTACCAAAATCCAAAAATGGGCAAATGAAAATGGCTTTAAGTTTTCAAAATCCAAAACAATTTGTATTCACTTTTGTTGTAAATACAAACAACACAAGGATCTAGACCTATCTTTAGATGGTACTCTCATCATCGTAGTAGAAGAGGCCAAATTCGTTGGACTCATATTCGACCGTCACCTGACATTCTTACAACACATAAAATATTTGAAAACCAAGTGCTTAAAGGCTCTGGACTAAACGTCGTTCCAAATACAGAGTGGGGAAGGGATCAGACTACCCCCCCCCCCCCTCTTCTTGTACAGATCTTTGGTTCGCTCTAAACTAGACTACGGCTCCATTGTTTATGGTGGAGCCTGCAAAAGCAATGTAGAAAAAAAAGATTCTATCCACCACCAAGGCATGAGGCTCTGCCTGGGAGCTTTTAAGACCTCTCCGGTAGACAGTCTATATGCAGAGGCTAACGAACCTTTCCTTGAACAACGCCGCATTAAACTTTCACTACAGTATATCACTAAATTACGTTCAAATCAGTCCAATCCAGCATACAATTGTGTTTTCAACCCTCTCTATGAAAACCGGTTTCCTAAACTGCCAAGCCTGATTCCACCATTTGGAATCAGAATTCAACCACACATATCTGCAGCTAAAATTCATCTCAATAGCATAGCACCTTACCGACTCCTGTCTTCACAACCCTGGCAGATGGTGAAACCACAGGTCGACCTTACCCTCACTAGACTCAAAAAGTCCGAAACAGATCCTTGGTGTTCCAGCAGGAATACAACTAGTTACGTTCCAAGTATGACACCCATAGATCTATTTTCACAGACGGATCCAAGGATGAGGGCCAAGTTGCCAGTGCTACAGTTATTGGATACAGGACCGCCTCCTCTAGGATTCCCGACAACAGTTCCATTTTCACCGCCGAGGCCAGAGCTATCTTTTCAGCTTTGACCTACATTAAACAGCAGAATCATTCCAAAAACTTCATCCTGTTTTCAGATTCATTATCTTGCCTTCAAGCACTTCAAAATGTTACTTCAAGTCACCCAATCATTATGGACATTTTAGAACTTTACAATGACCTTTCTACTGGCCAATGTGGCATCGTCCTCTGCTGGTTGCCAGGTCACGTCGGCATAGCAGGTATCACAAAAGCCGATGCTGCAGCTAAAGCAGCTCTTGACAAGCCCTTATCTCCACTGCTGATCCCGTACAGTGATTTCAAACCCACTATCAAAAGCTATACTCGGGGACTCACACAAAAGAGGTTGGACACTCAAGTAGGAAGAAATATACTGTATGAACTGAAGCCAACAATTGGTTATACCTACTTGGGTTGTCAATCAAGACGTGATGAGGTAATTTTACGACGATGTCGTATTGGCCACAGTCAGTTTACACGTGACTATCTGCTATATATGGGGATGGACCCCCCATGTGTGTCTCTTGCGATGAGTTTTTCACCATCAAGCATATTCTGCTTGACTGTGTGGACTTATCGTCTGCAAGGGACTCACATTATGATGCAACAAATCTGAAAGATCTGTTCTCCCGCGTGAGCGCTCATCTGATAGTGAACTACCTGAGGGAAGTTGATCTGTATCATAAATTGTAACTGTGTAATGTGACTAACAAATTGCCTGCCTTTAGATTTAGTGCTCTGCCTTTTCTGTCTATAAATGACAATGTAATGAATATATGTTTTTATTTTATTAATGCAGACTTGTTCTCGTCACTATATGGCTGGAATAATGCCGATGTGACCTAAAGCCCAACTCAACCCAACTCACTGAAGATCAATTATAACCCGAACCTTCACGCGTCTTCTTTCCCCTGTAAGATTAAGCAAACAGAGCTCAAAAATGTATAAAAGTTCAAGGAAGAAACACAAATTGTAACTAGAATTTTTGTTTTAAAAATTGAAGTCATGACTTAATATTTGAACCATATTGTGACTGTAACATTTGTACCCATTAACCCTCTACCGCATACCCTGGGTCTTGGAGGCCTGTCTAGGTGTACCTTCATGTATACAAACACTTCAATGTTAGAAGCATGTTAATGTAGCTTCATGTATTCCTCTAAAAGGTGAAAATCGTTCATTCATCAAAACTAATGGCAGTAGATGTCAAAAGTTTCAGAATCATCTAACAAATTGTTTGCTTTAAATATAAGAAAGAGGTATACCCTGGGCCTCCCACGTGTATGTTGGAACCAGATGGATTGCGTCAGTAGTGTGAGCAAGTCACAATGTGTGTGTGTGTGTTAAGGTAAAAGTAACGTAGAGGAAAGTGATATGTACCTTTCTGACGACAGTTCTTCCGATAGTGATTTTGTTCCGTTGGACTCTTCTGGTGATTCCTCGACAGATTCTGAATCTACAGAAACATCTGATGATGATTCAATGCATTCGTCTCAATCAGAAGACCAAGTATTTGTTCTTGGAAAAGACAGGCAAAGATAGTTGAAAACTCCTCCTCTTGTCGTACTACTCTACGAAATATCCAGAGTAACCAATGGTGACAACATTATCCATGAAGTAGACATGTTCACAAAATATCTTACAGAAAAATTGTTGGACACCATTGTGAAATTTATTAACATCCAAGGAAAGAATGAAATTACAGTTTAGGGAACAGACGATGCATTTAGAAAGTTACAGACAGGGCACAAATTTTCGCACTCATAGGAATTCTACTGACATGTGGACATCTGAAACAAAACATGGTGGACACCAATGTTTTATGGGATAAAAAGTATGGAGTTCCTACTGTGAGGGGTACCATATCTCAAACAGATTCAAGTCTCTGATGAGTACATTGAGGTTTGATGACAAGGAAGCAAGAAGTTTCAGACGCGCAAAAGACAAATTGGCCCTAATCAGAGATGTGTGGGATGATTTTGAAAATACTCTGAGAAATCATTATATTCCGGGTGAAAACCTCACTGTTGACAAGCAGCTTGTACCGTTCCGTGATCAATGTTCCTCCATCCAGTACATGCCAGCAAAACCAGACAAGTATAGACTTAAGATTTTCTGGATAGTAGATTCTAACAACAGCTACCCCCTCAGAGGAATTCCATATCTTGGGAAAGAGGGTCGAACCGTCCATGTTGAATTGGGAAAAACAGATGACGCTGAATCTGTGCCGTCCATTCTTTGGGTCCAGCCGAAATATAACTGCTGACAACTTCTAGTCCGCCAGAGTAAGCGCTTCTTGCCTCCAGAGTTCATTTAAAGCCAAGAAAGGAAGAGATGTGAACACATCAATCTTTGTATTCCTGGGCATGCCACATATCAATGCAAGAAAAACACGACTGTGGTTCTTTTAAGCACAATGCGTATTACACGTGATGTTGGCGATCCCCCAAAGAAGGAACCCGAGATAATCCTCTATTACAACAATGTCCATATAATGGTGATCAACCTTCAGTTGTTGGTGATCTATAGCCCGATTTTATATATTGTGTTGTTGTCTTTAGTGATTTATTTTTATGATAGCGTAATAGATTGAAATAAAGAGCTGTGATAGTCCTAGTATATGTTTACTGTCCGTCGGTGGCAGTTTTATACGTTCTAACTTTATTGATTTTAATATTGATATAAATTAAATTGTTCTCATCACGATATGGCTGCAATATTGCCGATGTGACGCTAAATAATTACTCACTCACTCACTATATATAACAATACAAAGGGAGCCGTAGACACAACGGATCAAATGGCACTTTGCTACACCACAAAACGAAAGACCAAATGGTGGCCACTGGTGATGTTTCTGAACATGCTGGATCTGGCTGGCATAGCTTCAAACACAGCATGGGGATTGAAGTTTCTAGAGATGAGGACTACGAGACGGATGTTCCTGCAAACTATTGCTGAGCGTCTTATGATTCCACTCCTGCAGAAAAGACAGACAACTCCTATATCACGTCAGCTTCAAGAGGACATCTCTTCTTTTCTTACCACTAGAGCGGAGACAGACGAGCCATCCAACATAGTCAAGAGAAGAAGGTGCTGTATCTGCCCGATCACAAAGCACCGGAAGTAATAACAAATCTGCTTCAAATGTACACGGAATGTTTGCAAGGAACTCAGCATCACCTGCAACGACTGTTCTAACAAGAAGACGACCTGACTGTTCTTAAGAAAACACCACCAGCGCGATTATCTAAATATATATATATATATATATGTATATATATACACCCTTCTTGTCTCTGACAACCCAAATATTTTGAAATAATAAAATTGTAATGTTCGTTTGCTCTTTGACTGATTTTTTAACATAATAACAAGACTGAAACTGAAGAACAACTTTTATTGTTGAGGTTTGGTGTTACACGACTCAGTATGGCTTGTATCTCTTTTGGTCTTTGGGGCGGTGGGGTAGTCTAGTGGTTAAAGCGTTGGCTCATCACGCCGAAGACCCGGGTTCGAATCCCCACATGGGTACAATAAGTGAAGCCCATTTCTGGTGTCCCCCGCCATGATATTGCTGGAATATTGCTAAAAGCGGCGTAAAACCCAACTCAGGCAGTCAGCAGTCTTTTGGTCTTTGCCATTACACACTTCACAGGATCCTGGAGGCTTCCTCCACTGGAAGTCCACAACGTCATCCAGTCAGATGGGTACCCTGGAAAATAGAATAACAGGTATAACATATATCGACAAATAAATTTTTATTAGATAACCTTTTAACTATTCATTTCTGCTGCCGGCATTGAGCTGGAAAGAGTGATCGTAACGTATACCCTGGAGATTATCGAGGATGAAACATTGTCAGTGTGAGGTCAACTTGTGGCCTCACTAATTGGCAAGGAGGAGAAGAAGACGGGAAGGAGGTATATTTTCCAAATCAATGCCGGCAGCAGAAATACATAGTTGAATTCTTAGCCGAAGAGGCGGAAAAAGAGTAGACTTTTTGTTGTACAAATCCTCATAAAAGGAGGATAAAATGGCGTTAAACACGTTAGAATATAGTTTGCATTGTAAAGATAATTTTATACGGCGTTTAGTAATCTGCCTCGATAGGGACTGTCAACAGGAGAAGTGAAGGATATCAGAAGGTCAGAATGAAAGAGTTTTAGGTTGCTTTTGCCGGCTCCACTATATACGATGGAGCCATAATCAAGCCTCGAGCGGACCAGTCATCTATATAGGTGTAGGAGGGTAGGTTGATCTCCTCCACACTTTGAGTTGGCAACAACTTTTAACAAATCTAGAGTCTTCAAGCATTTATTTTTTAGGTATTTAATATGTGGAAGAAAAAGTGAATGGGAGTCGAAAATAAGACCCAAGAACTTGGCCTCATTGACAACCTTGATGGGTGTGCCATTAAGAGATAGTTCAGGGTGTTCATACGGTTTGTATTTACTGCAGAAATGTATACAATTAGTTATGGATTTGGAACATTTAAAGCCATTTTCAGGACACCATTTATTTATTTTGTTTAAACACAACGGCAGTTGCCGTTCAATAGTATGCATATTTTTGCCTCGACAAGAAAAATTAAATTCATCCTTCATTAAAAATTGATCAATCAATTGAATCATTTATAATCTTTGATAAATTGTTATTCTTAAAACTAAACAATGTGACAGACCTCAGTTATGTTTCAAAGTAAGTAGAGCGTGCTGTGTACACACAGCGTTCTGAACATCTAGATAAACATGACCTTCATGATCATCTCTAGTCCGAATTGTGTTCCATGTATCGCTAGTCTTTCATTGTCTCTTTGTGTCTGTTTTCTACATAATTATATGTCTTTGAGCATGCTGTACATGGAAAACAGTGGATTACAAATATGCTATCATTATGGAGACTGAAGTTTCCATTGAAGAAATCGTGTCTGAGCTTAGAAGTCAATGTGTCATTGAGGCCAAACGATTTACTTATCATAAAGATGGCCGTGTACTTCCGTCAGACACATATCTTTTACCGTTTGCCACTCCAGTTCGGAGGTGCTCTATTAATGTTGGATGTTTTTCTATCCCTGTGGGGAATATATTGTCTGTCACATTGTTTAGTATAAGGATCAATAGTCTATCAAATGTTTTAAATGATTCAATCGATGGATCACTTTTTTGAGGATTATATTAATACTTCCTGTCGCGGTAAAAATATGCATATTATTGAACGGCAACTGCACTTGTGTTTAAATAAAATAAATTAATGATGTCTTGAAGACGGCTTTAAATTTCCTAAATAAAAAAATGTTTGTTTATATTTCTGCCATAAATATAAACCGCATTAAGACCCAGAACTATTTTTAAATGTCAGTCCCATCAAAAGTGTCAAGGAGGCTAAGTACTTGGTCTAATTGTCGACTCCCATTTAACTTTTCTTCCTCACATGAAGTATCTAAAAAATAAATGAAGGCACTCGAATTATTGAAAGTGGTTTCTTATTCAAAGTGGGGAGTTGATCAAGCTACCCTCCTACACCTATATCGATCATTGGTCCGATCGAAGCTTGATTACGGCTCTATCGTATATGACCATCATGAAGATCTAAGACTTTGTCTGTCAAGGCCGATGAACAGTCTCTAAAACATCGCGGTATTAAACCCTTCTTGTAGTAGGTTTCAAAACTATTTTCCATTGAGTCCAGCGCTGCATACAACTGTGTTTTCAATCCTCTTTACGAGGATCTGTATGAAAAAAATCTTCACTTATTCCGACTCTTGGAGTACGAATGAAACCTTTCCTTTCTCCTGCTGGCATTGAGTTACAAAATAGATCTCCTTTCCGCAATGTGCCATCTTCTCCTTGGCACTTAGTGAGGCCAGTAGAGAGTGAGTATGGTTTTACACCGCTTTTACCAATATTCCACCAATATCACGGCGGGGAAAACCAAGAATGGGCTTCACACATTGTACCCATGCGGGAAATCGAACCCGGGTCTTAGGCGTGACTAGCAGACGCTTTAACAATCAGGCTACCCTACTGCCACAGTGAGGCCAGAAGTTGAGGCCACTGAAAACATTTTAAAAATCAGAATTAATAAATTCAAAAGTAAATAAAATACATAGAGATCCATATTAACAGATGATGGAGCTCTTTCTTGTGTCACTGTCGTTGGATCCAGAATAATATCTTCTAGAATACCGGATAACAGCTCTGTTTTTATAGCAGAAGCAAACGCCACATTAACGGCTCTTACATATACTCAAAGACACCCTAAACATAAAAAAATATGTGATCTTTTCTGACTCTCCTTCTTGCTTTCAGGCTGTTAAAAGACCACCTCCGTGGTGTAGTGGTTAGAGCGTCCACCCGGAGAGCGGAAGGTCGAGGGTTCGATCCCCGACCGCGTCATACCAAAAGACGTTAAAATATGGTACTTGTTGGTCCCTGCCTGGCGCTCGGCATTAATGGGAACATCAAGTACTGGTCGGCTCGGAGTCAGTATAATGTGTCTGAGTGGGGTATTCATGCTTCACTGCGGCATGGTATCTCAGTGGGCTAGCACTATAAAACCAGCATCAGTGTGGGCTAGTACATGCAGCCGCACATACACGTACACACGCATGCACGTCGTCATATGAGCGAAATATTCTTGACCTGACCTCACCTTCAGGCTATTAAAAACCTTATCTGTTCAATATCCACTTTTAAATCGAACTTATTGAATAATATAATGAACTTGCAACTGGTCAATGCGACATCGTCATTTGTTGGCCGATTTCGCTGCTAAAGCAGCACTCAACAAATCTGTGAAACCGCTTCTCATACCATACTCTTACTCCATTAGATCTTATGTCCATGATCTGATGCAAAAGAAGTGGGACACCCAAGTAGGTATCAATAAATTACATCAACGAGTGAGTGAGTGAGTTAATATTTAACGTCACTTCGGCAATGTTTCAGCCATAGCGTGGCAAAAACAATTTATACAATACAGATGAAAACATTTTGAAGAGTAAAAACCTGTCGACGATGGACAGTAAAAATACTAGAGATCACAAACATCAATATAAAACTAGCATGTAAAACTAAAACATTTTAATTAAAAAAGACGATACAATATAACATATAGCTATAGATGGACAACAACTGAAGGAAGATCACCATACTAGGAACCATGGGGACTTACAGTGCTTTTGCTACCTGCATGTACCCTTGTTATCCCCCGCAACGCGTTTTGCGGGGGGTATTAAAATGGACTCCGTCCGTGCGTGCGTCCGTGCACATTTGTCTTTTCCGGAGCAGAACTCTAAAACCGTTCAATGTTTCTTCACCAAACGTGGCACATACATACATCTGGTGGTGTACTGGTGCCTTTTGGTAGTATTGGAATTCTGAATAAAATATTTTTTGCATTTCCATGGCAACAAGTTTGACTTAGATTGAAATTGGTGGTTGTGCTCCATTCTGGAGCAGAACTTTTAAAACCTTTCAATATTCTCCTTCCACTTTTCTACATACACACCAAAACACTTGACATAATCATAACTCGTAGACATATTCGCGAAGAGTATTTTGCCATTGCGGGAGATATTGATGACTTTGTCTTCTTGTTGGATTAACACCATCCCTTCAGCCGCTGGCGATTGTAGGAAAATTCAGTCATAATTTAAAACAACAAAAATATTACGTTTAAACAATTGGTAAGTTTATTTTTTACTGTGAAAGTTTGGGACTTACGTACCCTCTCAGGAGGACAATAATAGTATATTGTACGATACTTTAACCCCTATGTAGATACAGCGACTAACAACCATAGTTGCTAATTTATACTACCATTATACTAGAATATCAGTTATGTCTTCACAAAACGCAATAGTTCAAACTTTGTCTGGTAATTATATTTCCTTTAAAAACAATTATTAAATGATAATTAACATTAAACAGAAGATCCTTGATTGTTTTGACATTGAAATCGTTATCCCTTCTGATGGACAATTCAATACAGTCAAGCAGATAAATTACATTAAAATACCAACTATTACACCTACATAGGTTCTTAGTCCAGATTTGAGGAGGTCATATGCAACGATGTCGCATCGACCATACTAGATATACACATGAGTTTTGCATCCCTTGTGTGGAAAGGATCACGGCATGTCTGCACTGATGTTGACTGCATTGATTTTCCCATCAGAAGGGATACATATTTCAATGTCAAAACAGTTAAAGATCATTTAATAGTGCTGATTACCATTTAATCACTGAGTGTTTAATAGACATATAATTGATTGATATTTTTTTTTAATAATATGTTTTGTAAATAGATAAATGATATGATCAGTAGAATAAGTTAGCAAGCTGTACCTTCGAAGAGGGTTAAAGTGTTGTAAGATGTTTGTCCTCCTGAAAGGGTTCAAAGTCAATAAGCTGTAAGAAGCCTTTTTATCGTAGATTGTTGTTTCATAATGACTAAATGTCAGAACAATAGCCAGTGCCTGAAGGGTTCGTGTAAATTCAGCTATGGTAAAAGGTACTGTAAGTCCCCATGATCCCTAGTATGGTAATCTTCCTTCGGTTCTTGTCGATACTCAGTCCGTTTTTATATTGTATTTTCCTAATTTGAAATCATATTTAAGAGATAGATGCTAGTTTTAATTATTGTAACTGTGATATACTAGTTGGTTTGTATTGTCCTTCGTCGACAGGTTTTTAAATGTGCATTGGTCATGAATATAAAACTGTTAACTTTAGTCACGATATGGCTGCAATACTGCCGCTGAGACTATAAACTTTAAATCACTCACTCCAATTCAGCCAGAGGAGTGCCACATTGCTCTTTATGTGTACATTTTGTGAGAGCAGTCATCTGCTTGATGACATCAGTCTTGTTCAAAGGGACACTGCTGGCAACTCGTCTATATTTAGAGACAACCGGCTTTGTGTAAGTCTCCTGAGCAGTAGCATCAATATTTCACATAATGCCACCTTTAAAATGTTAGTTGCTACGTATGAATGTTGTCGTCACGGTTGTATTCTCAATAATTGTATTGTAAAGTAGAACACTAAATATAAAGAATCAGCAAATTTACCATATGATGGGTAGACATATTGAAATGTTTAAAATAAGAACAGTAACTAAGAGTACATTTGTCTCATTCACGAGTAAACAAAATGTCAAGAAATATCAGTGTGAAATATCAATTACATTTACAACGGAACATTCAATATTCAAATCACAATTATGACGGTTAACATTTGCCAAAGATTTTATCATCATTTCAAAGAGCTAATGTAGACGAGAAAAGTGGAACACTTACCAAGACTTGAGTCAATATTATATTTATTCCGTTGCCACACAGTCGTATACATAGTTAAAAGAAGATAAAAGTTCCAAACAAGATAAGTGATAATTAGGATATTGCAAATATATATTAAACATGAAACTGCCATCTTGCAAACTGGTTAATATTGTTCTGGGTTTAGTGACACCATCAATGGAGTCAACTGTGACGATAAGTATGTAAGTATCATACGTGTTTCTTACTTCATTATAGTGTGATTGGTTTTGTGTCAGTATTCTTCGGTTCAGTTAGTGTTAGATTCTCATCTTGTGTTACTAATTGCCATGGGGGAGAAGAGTCGGGGCTATATTTTCGAAATCAATTTTAGCAGCAGAAATATCAGATTGGAGCATTGATACAAGTGGTGTAATAAGGGGTGTTTTCCCATTATAGAGCTCTTAATGAAACGATTAGATAGGACATGATTTAGAAATCACATTGTATACTAGTCACATAAAGAAACTGTGCATTGTCAAAATATTATCCCAGTTGATAAGTACCATAACAATGTCAAAGGTACACATAAACTTTAATGGAGGGATCATGAGACGATAACAAGTTGGGAGAATTTCAATTGAAAAGTCAATCACAATGACGTCACGAGTCCACAAGCGGGACAGGGGTCAAATGACCATGTCACAAACTCAACAACGGGTATGTCCACCATCGGCATTGAGAGCAGCAGTGCATCGACGCCGCATAGAGCCTATCAAACGTGCAAGGAAGGCTTGTGGGATGTCACGCCAGATTCTCTGAAGTTCTGTTGCAAGGTCAAGGACGTTATCTGGCGGATGAGGAAGACGGCGTAAACGTCGATCCATCTCGTCCCAAACATGCTCTATCGGGGAGAGATCCGGTGAATTTGCAGGCCAAGGCAGTAAATCAACGTTGTGGTGTTGCAAGAAATCCATAGCAACCCTTGCCGTATGAGGGCGGGCATTGTCCTGTTGGACTGTTAACCCAGGGCCATGACGTTGCAGAAAAGGAATTGCCACAGGTCTAAAAATCTGATCCCTGTAGCCCACACCAGTTAAGTTGCCCTGAACAATCACCAAACCATCACGGAACCACCACCTAATCGATTCCTCTCCAAGACACAGGACTGTGCTTAACGTTCTCCTACGCGACTATAGGCACGTTGACGTCCATCACTATGGGAAATGTTAAACTGGACTCATCTGTAACAACTCCATTTCTCCAACAAAACAAGGGTCTGCGGACATGATTTCGGCACCTCATTCGGCGAGCTTGTCGATGACGTTGTGTCAGGATAGGTCGTATGGCGGGACGTCGTGGTCTGATCCCGTGATGACGTAAACGTTGTCGAACTGTGTTGCGGTGGATACGGCGAAGTCCTGGAATGGTTCGGGCAGTCATCACTGCAGTCTGAAACCTGTGGCGAAGATGGGTCACCCTTATCCATCTGTCCTGTCTTGGCGTTGTTATACGTGGCCGATCGATGACGTCATTTGTGTTCTGGTAGCGTCTCAGCAGTGCAGAAATGGTGTTCCGGTGGCAGTGGAAATTTGCAGCCACTTGTCGTTGAGACAATCCCCCACGGAACATCACAATGGCCTCATGACGTAGTGCAGACGTGAGCCTTGGCATGCTATGCGTTTCAATAGCCGTTTAATGTTTTGAACGATCGCAAGGGCAGGGGTTGAGCTTTCCAAAGTGACAGTATTATGTGGCATTCATTTGCTGTGTTTCTCTTTCCCGGAATGCACGTGCAACAACGTATTGCACGTCTGAAGGACGAATCCACTGACGTCACGGAATGTGGCACGTGCATGCATGCTGGATACATGTCACTAATCTCTGAGTTTAAATCCTTATGTGTCTACACAGGTTTGATAAATGTAGATTTTAAATTTTTGTATGCACAGTTTCTTTATGTGCCTAGTATAGATTCAAAATAAGGGCCTCTAATCATCGTCCACATATAAACTTGAGCTGGAACCAGGTTTGAATACTCCAAGTATCTTCTTTATTCTTGACATATTTGATATGTAGACGAAAGTTCAGGTGTTGCTCGAAAATAATACCCAAGAACTTACCTTCATCTAAAACAAAATCTGGGTCTTTGTGAGGTTTACATTTTCGACAAAAATGAATGTAGTTAGTTTCCGATTTTGAACATTTGAAATCATTTTCCTGAACAACATTTACTATTTGTACGTAAACGTAAAAGCAGCTATCTTACCATAGTATGCGATGGAGATATACGGAGCAAATCGTCAGCTCAGCACCAGCCAATTCCAACACTTTCGAATGATTGTAGCAAATACACGCAAGGGCAAACACCTGCTAATCTTCTATTTGCATTAGACCATAGACGTCTACTCACAACGCCCAAGGAATAGTACCAAACACCTCCTCGCTCTACACATACACAATGTAATATTCGTGGGTAAACTTCAGTTATGTTACAGGTCACGATAACAAGAAATAAAAACTACATTTAGACTTACAATGTTTATTAATGCAAACTTGTTCTCGTCACTATATGGCTGGAATAATGCCGATGTGATGCAAAACCCAACTCAACTCAACTCAACTCATACACAAAAATCATATAACATAACATACAAACTTTATTCATTTGCCACTATTCACAAAATTGTAATGTTTGTTACTAGCATATTCACAAAATTGAAATATTGTAAATCTTTAGAATACATTTACAAACTTGTAAATCGAGACATTTCTTTATGCTATCAGCTTGTATGTATATATAATATTCCCAGAAATTACTGAGAAACTTGTTTCGGCAAATATCTAATACATATATATATAAACCATAGAAGTTTTACTTTAATGATGATGTTGAGATGTGATTTTCTTGCAGTCTAAGTGTCTTTTCAGTCCTGTGTGAGACCTCCTTGCCCTGCACTACACGACTGAATGCCGATTAAAGTTCGTAGGAAATCATGTGACAGCGCACCCCAATATTCGACCAATTCCTTATTCATATCCTCAATATTTCTAAGTCATTTTTGGTTTATTCTATTCGTCATTAGCCCCACACATTTTAATACAGTCAAGATCTGGACTGTAGTTGGGCCAGTCTACAATTTGAACAATTTCGTCCGTCAGCCACCGTTTTGTGTAGTCCACAGTGTGTCGTTTTCATGCTGGAAAATCCCATTATCCTTATACAGTCTTCGGGCCGATGGAAGAAGGTCATCATTTCCAGTGAAAATAGACAATGGCTTAACTCACCGTAATGATATCCCACCCCACATACGAAATTTTGGGCTACGGTTTGGGCGTTAGTAAATAGGTTTCACGGTTTCTTTTGGCCAAATTTTCATCACAAAAGAAGTTTTCGTGAGCCCTACACCAGTTTACACGTCTTTCTTTTTGTGCAATGGTGAGGGAATTCCGCATCTTTTCACCCAGATAAGTCTTTGTAATTTTTGTCTAAAGGTTTCATTACATAGCAGGAGTTCCTATATCAATCATCTCATTTCTGCTTTTCTGAATGCTCTTCAACGATGTCGAATTGGCCAGTAGCAAGATCATTATATAATTCAATAATGACTTGTGCTCAATCAAGTCTCCTGAAAGAGGAATGTTATGTCTACCAGCTAGGTCTTTTGCATTAGTGACACCCCTTTCAAAATCATCTAGCTTTCTGTTGTCTTCAGTTGTCAAATATGCCATGACAACAAACGCCAGGCAGATAATTCTTGATGTAGTAAGGTTCATTCTTGTTGCCTCCAATATTGAAGACCCGTGAAGATCCGGGGTAGAATAGGTCTTCAGCAACCCATGTGCTTGCCATAAAAAGGCGACTATCTTGTCGTAAGAGGCGACTAACGGGATCGGGTGGTCAGTTTCGCTGACTTGGTTGACACATGTCATCGGTTCCCAATTGCGCAGATCGATGCTCATGATGTTGATCACTGGATTGTCTGGTCCAGACTCGATTATTTACAGACCGCTGCCATATAGCTGGAATATTGCTGAGTGCGGCGTAAAAC
Organism: Haliotis rubra; assembly: GCF_003918875.1. NCBI lineage: Eukaryota > Metazoa > Mollusca > Gastropoda > Lepetellida > Haliotidae > Haliotis > Haliotis rubra. The sequence goes on from NW_025765102.1 coordinate 143,438, forward strand.
TAAACTCACTCACTCACTCCAATATTGAATGCCCTGCTACATCATGCAACGCCTATTTTAAAAATATATTTTCAGTATTACGCTCCATCCTTCCCTGCATGGACACGGGGTAGAATAGGCCCTCAGCACCCAACAGCTGGCCGTAAGAGGCGACCAAATTGGGCAACCCGTTTGCCTTGGTTTGCATCTCTGTGTGTGGCAGAGGAAGGGAATCTGGTCTTTGAGGATGACAGAAGCAGCAATAGTGTTCCATAATCCAACACACCGCTGAGACAGCAATATTTACATTGACAAACTCTTGTAATTTCAGTAGGTTCAAGGATTGCTGTCTCCGAGCACATTCTACAAGGAGAGAACCGGATCGGAGCTTGGTGACATTGGCAACCTCTCTGCAAATACCAGCAATACCCTTGGAGACTCCAAATGGGTTCAATTGCAAAGGTTGCTATCCGTGAAGGTCCGGGTTAAAATATTGATCTTCAGTAACCCATGCTTGGTTGACACAAGTCATCGGTTTCCAATTGTACAGATCGATGCTCATGCTGTTGATGACTGGATTGTCTGGTCCAGACTCGATTATTTACAGACCGCCGCCATATAGCTAGAATATTGCTGAGTGCGGCGTAAAAATAAAATCACTCACTCACTCCGCAAAGGTTGCTTGTCACAAGCTTCAATGATAAAAAGCGTGGCCAGTAATCAGGTCGAATGGGCGTAATTTCGTCAGACGAGGAATTGTCAGAATCCTCTTCGTTTTGAACAGGGGTGTTGGGAAGCCATGTCGTAAGGAATGTGGTTCAGCACCAACTCTTCCCACCCACCATGGAGTGTCAACAAGGACGATCTTATACTGCAGCGGATCTCCAAGCTACAAAGACCGAGGGTGTTATACTCCAGCGAATTTGACATGAAATGTTGTAGCTGTCTACCAGATTAAAGGTCAGGATGGTTCGGTCCATGACAATCAATTGGAGACGTACATAAATCGGAGGTCAGCATCACCAGATTGGCCAATTAGCCACCGCCTTCTGTGAATGGTTCTGCAAGGCTATGTGGTTTGGGCAGAACCTAAGTTAACATTTTGAACATGTTCAAACGTGTTTTGCAGTAACAAATTTTGTGTAAATATTCCATGCACAGGGTATGGCGTGACCAGCCGATTGGTAGAATCGGGCCTATTCTACCACCCGTCTAGGCAAAGTCAGGGTCGAAGTGGTGTGTTGGATAAGGAACACTATTGCATATGATAAAACGTCTAAACATCTTAAGATATGTGCATGAACTTGGATTAAGGGGCTGATTACCTCAGTTCGTATCTCAGTTTTTAAACAACAGACAATTTCAACTTGAGTGGCATTTTGGAAGTTGAGACGTGCACATCGTACCAGCAGGAAGGTTTAAAGGGTGCATGTTCTAGAGCCTCATCCTCCAGGTCGGTCATGTAAATTTCTTGTAGGATGGGGGATAGTGGGGAGCCCATAGGAAGTCCGTGGATCTGCACATAGATAGCATCACCCCAGGTGAAGAAGGTAGAGTTGATGCAGGCGGAGGTGAGGCTGATGATAGAGTCTGTAGAGAGGCTAGTGTTGAGGGGTTGTTGAAACAAAACGTCGAGCTCACGAAATAAAGAAGTTAATAAAGATGTTAGGCAATTTGAACTACGAGTGGGATCCACATAGTCTGATCCACCAAGATCTGGGCCTCAAGGCATCATCCTGTCTGTCACACCTTTTAGCATCAAACTTAACAGCCTCACTAACGTCTTGAACAGTATTTCAAATCCCTGCTTTCAATAGATCGTGTCGAGTGAGTGAGTGAGTGAATTGGGTTTTACGTCACTTTTAGCAAATTTTCCAGCAATATCACTTTGGGGGACACCAGAAATGGGCTTCACACATTGTACCCATGTGAGGAATCGAACCCGGGCGAACGCTTAGACCACTAGGCTACCCCATCGCCCCTGTCGAGGTAATAATTGAGGGTTAGAGATTTCTTATTGGCTACAGAATTGGCCAGTCGATATGATGGGTTTTGGCAGCATCAACTCAAGCTATCATGTAACAGTTTGTGTATTGTAAACATACATAACCGTAACGATGTATGACATATATATACACGTAAGACAAATAGGAGTAGACAGACACTTTTGCGAGTTTATTTGTTCTCACAGATCAAACACACATTTTGTTAGTGTTTTTAAACAAGGAAAATACAATAACGACTGAAATCCAAACATTGAGTACAGACAGTATTTATTATCGCATATATATATATAGCGTGCACAACTACTACACAAAACATATTGGTTCGCTTTACATGTTAATACAATCTGTACCTTCATATGAATGAATATCTAAATGAAATTACAGTACATGTATTATAGAATTCCAAAAGTGCAGCTAGAACTCGACCTTAACAAAAAAATTAAATTGGGACAATGAAAACGGTTTCACTTTTCAAATTCCATAACAAATTGTAGTCACTTTTGCCGTACCAAACAACACAAGGAGCCAGATCTGTGTTTAGATGGTTCTCGCATCAAAGTAGTAGAAGGCAGGGTTCAGAGCTGGTTACTCGACTATAGATATACATTTTCATTTTACAAACTATTATTAACAGGATTCTATCTAAGAAAGCGAAATTATATGCTTTTTTTGTAGACTTTTCAAAAGCGTTTGATTTGGTGAATAGGGCAAAATTATGGTCTGTATTAAATGGGAAGGGCGCGTCTACCAAAATGTGGAGTCGTGTCCGATCCATCTATGATTGTGTCAAATCTTGCGTTAAATAAAATAATATGTTTTCCGAAATGTTCCAGTGTAATATTGGAGTGCGTCAAGGGTGTGGCTTAAGCCCCTTTCTTTTTTCTATTTTTATAGATGATTTGGCTAGTGAAATTGAGTCAACGTGTTATCCTGGTATACAGATGCATCCAGATCTAACACAAGTATTTCTCTTGCTGTTCGCTGACGACGTAGTACTCCTCTCCGATACTATCTGTGGCCTAGAAAGGCGTATCAATGTTTTGGAAAAGTATTGTATCGAGTATGACCCTTTCCGTTAATCTAGATAAATCCAAAATTGTCTTGTGTATGTGTACGTGCGGCTGCTTGTACTAGCCCACACTGAAGCTGGTTTTATAGTGCTAGCCCACTGAGATACCATGCCGCAGTGAAGCATGAATACCCCACTCAGACACATTATACTGACTCCGAGCCGACCAGTCCTTGTTGTACCCATTAATGCCGAGCGCCAGGCAGGGACCAACAAGTACCATATTTTAACGTCTTTTGGTATGACGCGGTCGGGGATCGAACCCGCGACCTTCCGCTCTCCGGGTGGACGCTCTAACCACTACACCACGGAGGCAAAAGAAGTGGGACACCCAAGTAGGTATCAATAAATTACACGAAATTAAACCAACTATCGGTTACACCTACTTGGGTTGTCGGTCCAGGTTTGAGGAGGTCATCATGCAACGATGTCGCATTGGTCATACAAGATATACACATGCAAATTATTGAAAGGTGAAAATCCCCCATTCTGTATCCCTTGTGATGAAAGAATCACGGTCAAGCATGTCCTGCTTGACTGCATTGATTTTGCCATCACAAGGGATAATTATTTCAGTGTCAAAACACTGAAGGATCTTTTTCATACTGTAAATTATCATTTAATACTTGTTTTTTTAAAAGAAATAGAATTATTGCATAAATTTTGAATAATATGTTTTGTAAATATATAAATGGTATTTTAAACATGGTAGTATGAATTAGCAACTGCGATTGTTTGTGGCTGTATCCTCAAAGGGGGTTAAAGTATCGTAAAATTATTGTCCTCCAGAGAGGGTACGTAAGTCCCAAACACTTTCAAAGTCAATTTCGCACAACCATACTTTTTAATCGTAGTATTTCTGTTATTTTAACTTTCGGCTAAATGTTCCTGCATCGCCAGCGGCTGAGGGGATGGTGTAAATCCAGGTAGGGTCCATACAGGTAGCAAAAGTAAGGTAAGTCCCCATGGTTCCTAGTATGGTGATCTACCTTCAGTTGTTGGCGATCAATAGTCTGTTTTTATATTGTATCGTCTTGTATAGTTCAAATGTTTTAGATTTAGTTACTAGATTTATATCTATATCTGTGACAATCTAGTTGTTTTAGTGTCCTTCGTTGGCAGAATTTTATTATTTACCTTAAATTGTTGATATATTTATAACTTCCTTTCGTCACGATATGGCTGAAATATTGCAGATGTGACTTAAAATCTTAACTCACTCACTCAATAGTGTACAAATCGGGTGATGGAGAAGGCCAATTGTAGGTTCCATAAACGCAGGACGTTGTTCCACTTCTTTATTCAGGCCCATTACAATTACAACTCATATTTACAATGGAAAACCTTTAAATAACGCTGTAATACGGTTGAAAACCGTGTAGCCCTATGCCTGATCGCTAGCATGGTTTCTGCTTTGGCCGACCTCTCTCTGACCACTGCCCGTGGCTCGCATCGCCTCATCTCGCTGTCGCATGACCCATACTCTTGTTTCTAATTATAGCTTACTGCTGTCAGTGTCAAACAGATGCTATAACTGGCACTTACACTCCGGCCCCTAATTAGTAACAACCTGTGACTAATTACATCAAAATATATAAGTGCCCTCGTGTAAACAAAGGAAATATCATTCTTATTCACTTTTGAAATACTGATAACACTGTTAACACAGATTAAAGTTAAATTCATCACCTTAAATGTACATTCAAATTAATACTCAATCTTTCAGCACAGGAAATACTTTAAATTAAAATTCAATATTGTAGCTTGACTATATCTTCACTACTTAAGTCTCACAATCAGTGAAATAACTTACTTTTCACTGTTACATCACCATTGTATCATAATCTGGCAAAATACATTTAACATAGCTTCCCTTTTAATAATAAACTCAAAGAGTCAAACACACTACCGTATAAATTACATCTTTCAATCCTGAAACATAATCACAAATAAACTGAAATGTCATTTATGCATGACTGTCACTTGTTTGTCAGTAATGTACATGACTGGGTACCTCACTGGAACGTCACATTATGCCCGGTACAACTTGAATGTCACATATTGTGTCCGGTACATCACTGGAGTATGAACTTCATACTGGCTTAACAGTCTCTGTAAATTAATCTTCAGATTTAGAATTAGACAAAGACACATTGATCATAATATTACTGCTCATTTTCTAGCAGTAAACACAACTTGTTGACTGGTCTCTCAAGAGTGCTTACTTTTGTCTTCACTTGTACTTGACGCACATGACCTTGTTTATCAGGATACACATTCACTATGCGCCCCATAGGCCAGGAGCATCTTGGTGACAAACTGTCCACAATCAACACGACATCCCCTCCCTCGAGATTTCGTCTTGGTTCCAACCATATTTGACGCTCTTGACATAACGGTAGGTATTCTCGCACCCAACGCTTCCAGAATAAATCAGACATGTATTGAAGGGATATGATTTCTTCCCATATGGGGCACCCATGAAGGGCCACCTCCTCGTGGTGGGTGCTGGGTCACGCCAAGCGCCCTTCACCCCCGTTGTGGACCCGTGGGGATATATGGTCCACCAACCCGTTTGCCGTGGGTTGCGCCCCTGTGTCGGTGGAGGACGGTAGCCTGGTGGTTGAGGGCAGTAGGATCCTGGAACCGTGTTCCTATTGCCCAACACACCACTTTGGCCCTTACTTCACCTAGACGGGTGGTAGAATCGGCCGGTCACGCCATGCCCTGCGCATAGTGAATGTATTTTTGCACATTTAACTCTTTGTGGGTTTTGGCCATTTTGAATTGTACTTATAAATTATTGATCCATTTAATTGCCTAGAGTCCTATGCCAGAAGGCGGTGGCTCATGGGCCAATCTGGTGACGTTGACCTCCAAATTCAGTATGTATCCTATTTCTTGTCATGGGCAGAACCACCCTGGCATCTAATTTGGTATACAAATATTGCTATTTGCGTCATACTCGCTGGAGTATAACATCCCTGTATCCCTGGTGTCAGCATCTTGGATATCCGGTGCTCTTTGACATCGTCCTTGTCGACACTCCATGGTGGGTGGGGAGCAGGGTGTCGAATAAATTTCCTTTCATCATGTTACCCCAACAAGCTGGTTCGTCGCGGAATGAAAAAGAGACGTCTGGACGAAATAGATCGTCCAAATGAAACCAATTCTTTACACGTTGATTCTTGGGCTCGATTCTTAGTGATCGAAGCTTCTGACTACCTACCTATTAAACTGAATCCATTTGCTATTTCTAAAGCTATCCATGGGATTTGTGGGGAAGTTAGAAATGTTACCCGGCTCCGTAGTGGTTCACTTCTGGTGGAGTGCGCACGGAAACAGCAATCTCTTAATCTTTTGTCTATCAGAACATTTGCTAATGTTGAGGTTGCTGTGTCCGTGCACAGGACTCTCAATTCCTCCTGTGGTATTATACGAGACAGGGCTCGTTGTCTCTCTGACATGTCAGAGGAAGACATAGCTGAAGAGCTTGAAGACCAGGCTGTTACAGAGGTTAAACGTTTCACGGTCAAAAAAGATGGCAAAATCACAAATACTAACACGTATCTCCTGACCTTTGCTAGATCAACCATTCCACAGTCAATCAAAGCAGGTTATGTTAACATCGGGTGGATGTGTATGTCCCCAATCCACTCCGGTGTTATAAATGTCAACACTTTGGACATGGGTCTCACTCATGCCGTAAAACACAGTAGTGTGTTATCGTTGTAGTGAACATCATGAAAACATAGATTGCACAAATGAATACAAATGCGCCAATTGTGACGGCCCACATCCAGCTTCTTCCAGGTCCTGCCCTGTGTTTCTAAGGGAATCCAAAATAATGAAAATTAAATGTGAAAAAAAATTTTCTTATCTTGAAGCCAGGAAACTTTTCACAACTCAGTCTTCACCGCCTTTAAACATTTCTTATTCTGCCGCAGTCACCCGCTCTGTTGCAGTGTCCTCCATTGCATGCCAGACTGACTTGACATGGGTCAACTCGGAAAACCTGTATCTTCAACCTCAAACCCTACTTCCCAGTCAGACAATCTACATCAGGATCTCAGACTGAAATTCAGCCTGTGTCATCACAAGCTTCTACATCAAATTCAGTTATCTCCCAACCAGCAACAGATCAGTACAAAAAGAAGAAAGGAAAAAAAGGAAAGGAAAATAACCCAACCTACTCTCACTTCATCTTCGGAGTTTCCCTCTCCAAAATTCATTTAGACCTCTTGACATGGAGGTCACTCTGTCCTCACAAGACAGGCAGAGGAGCTTATCCTCCTCACATTCACGTGAACGATCGCCAATTGAGCCACCATGACTCAATTGTCGACATTAATGCAATGGAATTGCAGAGGATTGCAGAATAACTTTAATGAGGTTCACTTATTGATACAAGATTTTACACCGTCAGCGTTATGTCTGCAAGAGACATACCTAAAAGATACAGATACTTTTAATTTGAGACGGTACAGTGATTACCACTCTTATTCTCCCCTTGGAGGTAGAGCAACAGGGGGTGCTTCCATTTTAGTACGACAGGATATAATACATAGTCCTGTCGTTCTTAATACTAATCTTCAGACTGTGGCTGTTCGTTTGACCCTACACATTGCAATAACTCTGTGCAGCTTGTACATACCTCCTTCTACTAATATTCAACAGGCAGAGCTCCAAAATTTATACGATCAACTTCCGAAGCCATGCCTCATTATGGGTGATCTCAAAGGACACAACCCGCTTTGGGGAAGTGTTCAGATCAATACTAAAGGTAAAATCCTTGAGGAATTCATTTCCGATAATAATTTATGTATATTTAATGATGATTCAGCCACTTATTTACATCCAGCTACGGGAACATATTCTTCCCTGGATCTGTCACTCATTGATTCCAACGTATATAATGAATTTGAATGGATGGTCCATGATGACCTATGTGGGAGTGATCACTTCCCCACCATTCTCAAAACAATCAGCCCTGGTGATGATCCACCTTTATCAAGGAGAAATTTCGCCAGGGCGGATTGGTCATTATATGAGAAACTGTGTGTTGAACACTTGCAGCATGATCTTTTTAGGAACAGTAAAGATCCTATACAGTCTTTTCGGATATACTTAATCACATTGTTGACAAAACAATTCCTAAGTCCTCTGCAGTTCCGCATATTCGTAAACCATGGTTTAATAATGAATGCAAACAGGCCAGAAAATGTAGGAAAAGGCCGAAAAAATATTTTCGCAAACACCCTACTGTCCATAATCTAGACAAGGTCAAAATTACTAATGCTAAGGCTAGACGTTCTTTTAAACAAAATAAGTGTCAGTCTTGGCGAAATTATGTTTCTAAAATAAATTCACGTACACCTATGTCAAAGTGTGGAGCATGATCAAAGAATAAAGGGCAAAGGTTCCAAATCTACTGTTCATCATTTGAAGGACGGTGATAATTTATTGACTAAGAAATCTGACATTGCAAATAAACTTGGTGAAACTCTTGCCAAGCATTCATCTTCATCTAATTATGTCCCTGAGTTTCAAACGTATCAGAAACAACAGGAGAAGAAAAGAATAAATTTTAACTCGGACAACGGTGAAGATTATAACGAACTATTTTCGTTACATGAGCTCCATACCGCCCTTGAGCAAGCTCACGATACACAGCAACAGGAGCTGATAATGTTCACTATCAGCTCTTGAAACATTTGCCGGAATCATGTTTAGAAATCCTTTTAGGAATTTTTGATGAAATATGGACTTCAGGGAATTTCCCACCTTCGTGGCGTAATGCCATTGTAGTCCCTATACCAAAGCCTGGCCGGGATCATACTGATCCGTCTAATTACAGACCAATCTCTTTAACGAGTTGTGTCTGTAAAACCATGGAACGAATAGTAAATAATCGATTAACATGGTATCTTGACACCAATAATCTCATAACAAATATTCAATGTGGTTTCAGGAAAAATCGTAGTACCATTGATCATTTGGTACGTTTAGAATCCTTTGTCAAAAATGCAATAGTCAATAAACAACATGCTGTATCGCTATTCTTTGATCTCGAGAAAGCGTATGATACCACCTGGAAGCATGGCATTTTAAAGGATTTACATGATTTTGGTTTAAGGGTCGTTTACCTCTTTTTATATCACAGTTTTTTAAAAAGACAGGCAATTTCAAGTCCGAGTGGGTTCAACCCTGTCTGACCATTACAATCAGGATCAGGGTGTCCCGCAAGGCAGTATTTTGTCTGTCACTTTATTTAGCATTAAGATCAACAGCTTATCCAAAGTTTTAAACGATTCCATTGATGGATCACTTTTTGTGGATGATTTTAACATTTCTTGCCGCGGTAAGAATATACATACTATTGAACGGCAACTACAGTTGTGTTTAAATAAAATAAATAAATGGTGTCTTGAAAACGGCTTTAAATTTTCTAAATCAAAAACTAATTGTTTACACTTCTGTAGAAAATATAAGCCTCATAAAGACCCAGAACTGTTTTTAAATGGCACACCCATCAAGGTTGTAAAAGAGGCCAAATTTTTGGGTCTGATTTTTGACTCCCATTTAACCTTTCTTCCGCATATTAAATCCCTAAAAACTAAATGCCTGAAGGCACTCGATTTATTGAAAGTCGTCTCTAATTCAAGGTGGGGAGGGGATCAAGCTACGCTCCTACACCTTTACAGATCACTTGTCCGCTCGAAGCTTGATTACGGCTCTATCGTATATGGTGGAGCCTGTAAAAGCAACCTCAAACTACTTGATTCTATCCATCACCAGGGTCTAAGACTTTGTCTTGGGTCTTTCAGAACCTCTCCCATTGACAGTCTCTACGTTGAGGCCGATGAGCCATCTTTAAAAACTTCGCCGTATCAAATTGTCCCTACAATATATCACAAAGTTATATTCTAATGAATCCAATCCTGCTCACACTTGCGTTTTTAATCCTCTTTATGAGGATTTGTATAATAAAAAAACCTTCACTTGTTCCACCTCTTGGGATAAGAATCCAACAATATATTTCTGCTGCTGGCATTGAGTTGGAGAATATATCTCCTTCCCGTCTTCTTTCTTCTCCTCCTTGGCAATTGGTTAGGCCACAAGTCGACCTAACACTCACTAAATTTAAAAAATCAGAAACTAATGACTTACAATATAAACAAGAATATAATCAAATAAAAAAGGAAATATAATACATATAAATCCTTATTTACAGATGGGTCCAAGGATGGTGGCGCGGTTGCTTGTGCCACTGTCATTGGGTCCAAAACAATATCTTCCAGATTACCCACTGACAGTTCCATTTTCACAGCTGAAGCAAACGCAATCCTAACAGCTCTCAAATATATAAATAGACACCCTAAATATAAACAATACATAATCTTTTCTGACTCTCTGTCTTGCCTTCAGGCGATTAAAAATATTTCTTGTAAACATCCACTTTTAATAGAAATTATTGAATTGTATAATGAGCTTGCTACTGGCCAATGCGACATCGTCTTTTGTTGGTTACCCAGCCACGTTGGCATTTCTGGGAACACGATGGCTGATATTGCTGCTAAGGCTGCACTCAACAAATCTGTGACACCACTTCTTATCCCATACTCTGATTACAAAGCTATCATTAGAACCTACTTCCGTGATCTGATGCAAAAGAAGTGGGACACCCAAGTAGGTATCAATAAATTACATGCAATCAAACCAACTATCGGTTACACTTACTTGGGTTGTCAGTCCAGATTTGAAGAGGTCATCATACGACGATGTCGTATTGGCCACACTAGATATACTCATGAGTACCTATTAAAAGGTGAGGATCCTCCGTTTTGTATCCCTTGTGATGAAAGAATCACAGTCAAGCATGTCCTGCTTGACTGTGTTGAATATTCCATCACAAGGGATAAGTATTTTAATGTCAAAACATTGAAGGATCTTTTTAATAATGCTAATTATCATTTAATAGTTGAATTTTTAAAAGAATTAGATTTATTAACTGATTTGTAAATAGATAAATATTATATTATTGGTAATTTAAATTAGTCACTGAGATTGTTAGTGGCTGTACCCTCAAAGGGGGTTGACGTAGCGTAAAATTATTGTCCTCCTGAGAGGGTACGTAAGTCCCAAAACTTTCAAAGTAAAATATAAATTATCACATTTTAAACGTAGTATTTTGTTATTTTAACTGTTGGCTAAATTTTCCTACAATCGCCAATGGCTGAAGGGATGGTGTAAATCCAGCTAGGATCCATGCAGGTAGCAAAAGTAATGTAAGTCCCCATGGCTCCTAGCATGGTGATCTACCTTCAGTTGGTGGCGATCTATAGCCCATTTTTATATTGTGTTGTCCCCTATAGTTAAAATGTTTTAGATTCAATTACTAGTTTTACATATATATCTGTGATTATCTAGTTATTTTACTGTCCTTCGTTGGCAGAATTTTATAATTTCACTTAAATTGTTGATATATTTATAACCTGCTTTAGTCACGATATGGCTGAAATATTGCCGATGTGACTTTAAATCTTAACTCACTCACTCACTCACTCTTCCCATATGGCCAGCAATTTCATGAATGTTCTGAATGAGTAGATTTGTAACATGACATTTCTTTGGCAAAATAATGGGATATTTCGACAAGTCATTCAAATTTCCTTTCCGATACGGCCTCCAACACGTAGAACATCATCTTCGACGAATGGATTAAGCCGATAGATTGGATTTTCTTCTTGATTTTGTCCTGTCCCAATGTGTGTATTGTGATTTGAGACCTTCTCCCTTCTACTTTAAGTTTCTTCGTGATGTGTTCTGTACAGAATGTTCCTGAACTGCCACTGTCAAGGAAAGCATAACTCTCTACACACTCATTCCCACTGTCTACCTTTACTCGTACAGGGATAATAGGCATGCTATACTCTCTGTTTCCGGCCCCAGTATCCTTCGCATCACAGACAGTTACATGATTACTTGCGCCTTCCTTTGGAGCTGATGAACCTGTCGGGTGAAGATTATTCTTGTTATTAAAGTGCAATACTGTAGCATTGTTCTTCCACAGAGTTCACATGAACGTTTCTTGGTACAGTCTTTACTTATGTGCCCATGGTTAAGACACCGGAAACAAAGACCTTTGGACCTAAGGAATGTTAACCTCTCTTCATTTGGCTTGTTGCGCAGTCGCTTTCACATTTCCAAGGAATGTTCTGCATGACAATATAGACATGGACATCTAAAAGCACTGTTACTCCCATTTGTTTGCTTCCACTCGATATTGTGTGATCTGTATTACTCTCTGATGTATTCCTTTCGGATTTCATATCTGTGTGTTTTGGGGATTCAAACTTCCTTGCCTTGGAATTTTCAATTTCCGACAATACTGTGGTAAAGCTTGAACTTTTGTATTTGCTTGTTTTGGTTGGTTGTACTTTAGTCTTAGATCCTTTGTCTTCCACAATATTGCCGTACAATGGGTTGGATATTATCTCTGTATGTTCCTCCACGTATTCAGCAAGATCTATGAAATCAGCATATCTTCTTTGCTTTTCTTGGATTAAATGGGCTTGCATTCTCCATCTCTCCCTCAGCTTGAATGGTAGCTTCGAAACTTCGAGAATTCTCAAGCTGATAGGGTGATCTAACTCTCTCATATATTCAATATTGGTCATGCTGTTCTTACACCCTTTTAGAAAGAGTGAGAAACTGTTCAATGAACATCTTCCGATTTCACAGGTGGCCAATTCAATGCTATCTCAATGTATGCTGATGCCACCTTAAACAGATCTCCATATTTCTTTCTGAGAAGATTCTTTGCTGTCCAATAACAATCTTCTCGTTTCATAAGCATACAGCTCTGCACTAATTTATAAGGTTCCCCTCTTGTGTACTGCGCTAAATAATACAACCTATCTTTCGGGTTATGAGTTTTTTCTTCAATGATGTGTTCAAAAGATTGCATGAAACTATGAAATTCCAACGGATTCCCACTGAATGCAGAAATATCTCTAAATGGCAACTTTGACATAAGTTGCTGCTCCATCAATTGGTTCTGTTTGCTCAAGATATCATGTAATGATGTGTCAGACTGTGGTTTCCCTTCACCTGAACTTGGTTTTGGTTTTCCATCATCTGAATGTGGGTTTCCTCTATTCTGGTTGCTAAGTCTTCTAGTTGATGAGTCAAAGTCTCTAACATTGTCTAAGTATTCTATTCTCGGCGTCTCTGACTGATGTGAATCTCTTTTTCCTCCTTAATGTTTGAAGTATCATCCCTCTGAATTACTTTCTGACTATCTTCTCTCATACTGCTTATATACCAGTGTTTTGGCTTCTGTAGCTGCTAATTCTGCTCTAAGCTCAACTTCTTCGTTCAAGTGTCTAAGACGACTTTCTTCTTCCTCTAACATTTGCTTCTGTTTCAATACTGAAGAGCGTGCTAACAACTCTGCTCGCTTAGCTTCCACTTTCATTCTCTCTTTAGAAGCAGTGGACTGTACTGTCGACTAATAACTTCTATCCGAACAAGCATGTGAAATGCTATCTTCAGGCCTGACTACATTTGACACAATATCTATGTCTAACCTCTCTTCAGCATCCTTCAGCCAAACGTCTACTGATTCTCTGAAACTCATAAAGTCACTCTTTCTCCTAGCATACCATGTTGAAGATTCTTCTAGTTCGTGTGGGCTCACTAATTCACTAGGATAAGAACTGTGAGCATTATCAAATGCCTGATATTTCTCCTTCCATAATGCATATTCTGTCTGAATTCTGTCATAGTTATCAAAGCTTGACATCAATTGTAGAATGCTATTTTCAATTGAAGTAACTTGATTCCCCAATAATCTTCTATTTTCGTTCAGTCGTGTGAGTTTGTATTCTAATCCTTTCTCTGTTAACTGTCTCTTTCTACCACTTGCCTCCGACACGTTGGAAACTAAAAGAAATCTTCAGTCTTCGCTTTCAAAGTTAACAGGTTAACTGGTCATAAGCAATGTCAAAGTTCATGAACTAATTTTGATACCAACGGCGTACCATGTTGAATATCCAAACACACGTGCTCTGTTAGTGTCAATATACTTCCCACAATGCAAGCGTGACGAATGTTTTCATTTCGAAACGACAGTTTATAAAGTTACTTCCACACCAAAATATGACTTGAATTATGTTAGTAACACTTTGAAATAGCATTTGTCTGTTTTGATGTTGACTGTTACCTTCATGACACTGTATTGTTGCGCAGTGTTAGCCTCGTGTTTTTTCCGAGTCTTCAGCCGCGTGTCCTGTTTTCGTGAAACTTTCGTGACAACTGACGGGCAGGTTTTCAACTTTTTGTAGGTTCCACAAACGCAGGACGTTGTTCCACTTCTTTATTCAGGCCCATTACAGTTACAACTCATATTTACAATGGAAAACCTTTAAATAACGCTGTAATACGGTTGAAAACCGTGTAGCCCTATGCCTGAATGCTAAGCGCTCTTTGAACACACACACACACACACACACACACGTTGTGGACCCGGGGGGTATATTTGGTCCACCAACCCGTTTGCCGTGGGTTGCGCCCCTGTGTCGGTGGAGGAAGGGATTCTGGTGGTTGAGGGCACTGGTTCCAGGAACAGTGTTCCTTTGCCCAACACACCACTTCGGCCCTGACTTCACCTAGACGGGTGGTAGAACTGGCCCGTGCTACCAATCGGTTGGTCACGCCATGCCCTGTGTTGGACATTTCCATATTTGGAGTCTAATATCGTATTTTTGTGTGTTTTGGGTTTAACATTTTCGAAATATTTCAACGGTTTTGCCTAGAGTCCTACGTCAGAAGGCGGTGGCTCATGGGCCAATCTGGTTAATGTCAACCTCCGAATTCTATATGTCTCCAAATTTCTGTTATGTGCAGAACCAGCTGGACAGTCACTTTGGTAGATAAATATAGCTATTCGTGTTACATTTGCTGGAGTATGGCAAACTTGTAGCCCTGATGATGCAGACTGGGTTCCTCTGCAACATCGTTCTCTGGACAACATTCAAATTTATGTTAATGTACATTTACATAATGTTGATATCGAATGTTGCATTTCAAAATTATATAATTTCCTTTCATCATGGCACTTCCACTATCTGGTTCAACTAGAAATGAAAAAAAAGAGACGCTTAGAGGATATAGATCTCTCTACTGGACATGTGTGACTCATGGGCTAGATTTGTTGTTATTGAGGCTTCGGACTTTCTTCCACTTAAACTTAATCCCTTTGCAATTTCAAAGGCCTTCTCCGGAATTTGTGGAGAAGTTACAAATGTTACCCGTCTCCGTAGTGGCTCGCTTCTTGTCGAGTGTGCACGGGAGCAGCAATCTCTCAATCTGTTGTCGATCAAGACATTTGCAAACATAGAGGTTGCTGTGTCTGTGCACAGGACGCTAAACTCTTGTCGTGGCATTATCCGAGACAGAGCACGTTGTCTCGCTGATATGTCAAAGGAGAACATTGCTTCAGAGTTGGCAGATCAAGGTGTATCTGCAGTGAAACGTTTCACGATTAAGAAAGAAGGCATTATTGTGAAAACCAACACGTATCTTCTGACTTTTGACTGTTCATCACTTCCAAAGTCTATCAAAGCTTGTTATTGCAACATCGGAGTGGATGTGTATGTCCCCAGTCCACTCCGTTGTTTTAAATGTCAACATTTCGGACATGGCTCGCAATCCTGTCGAAACTCCTCAGTCTGCCATAGTTGTGGTGATCGTCATGATGGTTCTGACTGTGAGCAAGAATATAAGTGCGCCAACTGTAATGGTCCCCATTCTGCCTCATGATTTACATGATTTTGGTTTTGAGGGGTCGTTTACCTCTTTTTATATCACAGTTTTTAAAAGACAGGCAATTTCAAGTCCGAGTGGGTTCAACCCTGTCTGACCATTATAATCAGGATCAGGGTGTCCCCCAAGGCAGTATTTTGTCTGTAACATTGTTTAATATTAAGATCAACAGTTTATCCAAGGTTTTAAATGATTCAATTGATGGATCACTTTTTGTGGATGATTTTAACATTTCTTGTCGCGGAAAGAATATGCATACTATTGAACGGCAACTACAGTTGTGTTTAAACAAAATAAATAAATGGTGTCTTGAAAACGGCTTTAAATTTTCTAAATCAAAAACTAATTGCATACATTTCTGCCGTAAATATAAACAACATAAAGACCCAGAACTGTTTTTAAATGGCACTCCCATCAAGGTTGTAAAACAGGCCAAGTTCTTGGGTCTGATTTGCGACTCCCGCATATCAAATCCCTTAAAACTAAATGCCTGAAGGCACTTGATTTATTGAAAGTCGTTTCTAATTCAAAGTGGGGAGGGGATCAAACTACCCTCCTACACCTATATAGATCACTAGTCCGCTCGAAGCTTGATTATGGCTCCATTGTATATGGTTGAGCCTGTAAAAGCAACCTGAAACTATTAGATTCTGTCCACCATCAAGGCCTAAGACTTTGTCTTGGGTCATTCAGAACTTCTCCAGTTGACAGTCTCTACGTCGAGGCAGATGAACCATCTCTTACCCAACGCCGTATAAAATTATCATTACAGTATATTACCAAACTATATTCTAACGAGTCTAATCCTGCGTTTCACTGCATCTTTAATCCTCTTTGTGAGGTTTTGTACAACAAGAAATCTTCTCTTGTTCCGCCTCTTGTGCTCAGGATTAAGCCATTCATTACTGCTGCCGGCATTGAGCTGGAAATATATCTCCTTCCCGTCTTCTTTCTTCTCCTCCTTGGCAATTGGTTAGACCACAGGTTGACTAAGTTTAAGAAAGCAGAAACTAATGAATTACAATATAAACAAGAATATAATCAATTAAAAAGAACAAAATGTAAATATAATACATATAAATCCTTATTTACAGATGGGTCCAAGGATGGTGGCGCGGTTGCTTGTGCCACTGTCATTGGGTCGAAAACAATATCTTCCAGATTACCCAATGACAGTTCACAGCAGAAGCAAACGCAATACTAACAGCTCTTAAATATATTAATAAACACCATAAATATAAACAATATATCATCTTTTCCGATTCTCTTTCGTGTCTTCAGGCTATTAAAAATATTTCTTGCAACCATCCACTTTTGTTAGAAATTATTGAATTGTACAATGAACTTGCTACTGGCTAATGCGACATCGTCTTTTGTTGGTTGCCCAGCCACGCTGGCATTTCTGGGAACACCATGGCTGATCTTGCTGCTAAGGCAGCACTCAACAAGTCTGTGACACCACTTCTTATCACATACTCTGATTACAAATCTAGCATTAGAACTTACATCCGTGATCTAATGAAGAAGAAGTGGGACACCCAAGTAGGTATTAATAAATTACATGCAATAAACCCTACATTGGTTACACCTACTTGGGTTGTCAGTCCAGATTTGAAGAGGTCATTATGCGGCGATGTCGCATTGGCCATACTAGATATACTCATGAATATTTATTGAAAGGCGAAGATCCTCCGTTTTGCATCCCTTGTGATGAAAGAATCACGGTCAAGCATGTCTTGCTTGACTGCATTGAATATTCCATCACAAGGGATAACTATATCAAAGTAAACACTATGAAGGATCTTTTTAATAATGTCAGTTCTCATTTAATTATTGCATTTTTAAAGGAATTAGACTTGTTAAGTGATTTGTAAATAGATATATATTTTATTATTGGTAGTTTGAATTAGTAACTGCGATTGTAAGTGGCTGTACCCTCAAAGGGGGTTGAAGTAGCGTAAAAGTATTGTCCTCCTGAGAGGTTACGTAAGTCCCAAAACATTTCAAGTCAATTTAAGTGTACCAGGTTTTTAATCGTAGTATTTTTGTGTTTTTAATGTATGGCTAAATCTGAGCATCAACGCCCCATGGGCTTTAGTATGGTGATCTACCTTCGGTTGTTGGCGATCTATAGCCCGTATTTTATATTGTATTGTCTTCTTTAATTGGAATATTTTAACTTTGCGCTAGTTTTATATTTATAACTGTGATGTTCTAGTCTTTTTACTGTCCATCGTCGACAGGTTATAATCTTCAAAATGTTTCTACTTTTTATTGTATGGCTTGTTTTCGTCACGATATGGCTGCAATATTGCCGATGTGACGTTAAATATTAACTCACCCACTCACTCACTCATGCTCCAAAGATCGACCGTTGACGTTGATGAAGGAAACGACGTGACGTTGAACTGGTCTTCTTGCAAAAAGTCTGGCTTCCTATAGCCAATTGCGCACTGTCTGGTCGGCGATTCGGCCAGGGATTAGGATTGTTGTGGATGATGCGGCCGTGGTGTTTGAAGGATGATGTCTCAACGGGATGTGGCGTTCCTCGGCGGCGGTGGTAACTCAAGGTCGACCTGACCTGGGTCTGAAATTAATACTCGCAGTATTGTTGTATCGGGTCCGTAGGTTTGAGATGGTCTGAATGACTCGCTAAAGTGCTTTGCCACATCATGCTGCGATGCCAATCTTTGTAAACGGCCGATGGTGTTGTGTTGAAGTTCGGACAGTCTTTTCATTCTCTTGTCGTCTATAGTGGCTTAAAGCAATGTATGTGAAGTAACATTGATGTGGCATTTTAAAGCCAACAGTCATAGGCCTCAGCTCAGGTTGAAGCACAATTTCATGATGAACGTGCATTTCATGTAGGGTGAATTTTAGCGATTCACTACACACATCAGTGTAACGTTATGTTTTTGTTGAACGTTTCTTTTTTCAAACGTTTTATCGTCGGCAACCATTCTCCCAGATGTTGGGATTCAGCATGGACTGGTTTGTGTGAAATACTTTCCTAAAGTCCAAATTACACTTAATTCGTAGTTTTAATCGTAGGGGCGGTGGGGTAGACTAGTTGTTAAAGCGTTCGCTTGTCACACCGAAGACTCGGGTTCGATTCCAACATAGGCACAATGTTCATTTCTGGTGTCCCGGCCGTGATATGGCTGGAATATTGCTAAAATCGCCGAAAAACTAAACTCACTCACTTTTAATCGTAAAATATATGTTCATTTAATTCGTGGCTAACTTCCTCCAAAACGCTAACACGAAGAGATGGTGTAGATCCAACTAGGGTCCATGCTGGTAGCAAAAGTTCCCTTTGTACTTAGTATGGCGAGCCTGCCTCTAGTTTTTGGTGATACTGTATTTGAAATCCTATTTTATAGATAGATGCACGTTTTAATCATTGATACTGTGATATCCTTGTTGGCTTTTCCTATTGGTGTATTTATCATGAATTTATAAACATATAAACCTTAATTCACTCACTACATGCAGGTAGCAAAAGTGCCCATGATCCTTAGAATGGTGATCTACTTTCAGTTGTTGGTGTCCATTTCTACATTGTATTGCTGCGTGTAAAATTAGTGTGTTATGCTAACATGCCAGTTTTACATCTTAATCTGTGATCGTCCATTTATATTACTTTTAATGATATACAACTTTCATAGTCATGATATGGCAAACTCACTCACTCACTCGCTCTTGGCAGGGTATGATCACCAGACGCAACACTGTCCTTTAGATGATGGGCGACAGTTACATATTTAACTCTGAATTCACTCACTACATGCAGGTAGCAAAAGTGTCCATGATCTTTAGAATGGTGATCTACCTTCAGTTGTTGGTGTCCATTTCTACATTGTATTGCTGCGTGTAAAATTATTGTGTTATGCTAACATGCCAGCTTTACATCTTAATCTGCGATTGTCCATTTATATTACTTTTAATGATATACAACTTTGATAGTCATGATATGGCAAACTCACTCACTCACTCGCTCTTGGCAGGGTATGATCACCAGACGCAACATTGTCCTTTAGATGATGGGCGACAGTTACATATTTAACTCTGATTATGTACCTCAAAAACATATTCAAGTGAGTTTTTACGCCGCTTTTAGCAATATTCCAGCAATATCATGGCGGGGGACACTGGAAATGGGCCTCACATATTGTATAATGTGGGGAATCGAACCCGGACTTTCAGCGTGACGAGCGAACGCTTTAACTACTGGGCTACCCCACCACTCTAGTCGGTTTACTCATGACTATCTGCTGAAAACGGATGGGATGGACCTCCGATGTGTGTCTCTTGCGATGAAGTGTTCACTATCAAGCATGTTCTGCTTGACTGTGTGGACTTTTCGACTGCAAGGGATTCACTTTGTGATGCGAGGAATTTGGAAGATCTGTTTTCCCGTGTGAGCGGGCATATGATTGTTAACTACCTGGGGGAAGTTGACGTGAATCATAAATTGTAACAATGTAATGTGAATAACGAATCGCTTGCTTTTGGATTTGGTGCTATGACACCTGAATGCGATGAAAGTATATGTTTTTAAAATAAAACTCATCTACGCTTTGATTCACAGCCAATAAAGTTCACAGAGGTGGAAATCACTGAGTGCTGTGACAAGCTGAATACTAACAAGGCTGGTGGTGCTGACATGATCGTTTTCGAGCACCTAAAGTAGTAGGTGACAGAACTTTGATGTTTCACTTGGCAACCCTCTACAACATCATTCTTGAATCTGGACATATCCCGACAGCTTGGCACGAGAGCTGCTGCCTCTGTACAAAGGTGGTAATAAATCAAAGAAAGACCCGAACTCTTACTGTGGCATATCACTGTCCAAAGTGTTTGAGATGGTGCTCCTGTCTCGACTGGACGGAATACATTAAACTGATACCTTTCCTGACCCACAACAAATGACATATCAATCTCAGTTATCTGCCCTTCACACATCCTTCAACTTGCACGAGACGATACGCAATTACCACGAGTGATAGAAGGATACCCATGCTGTGCTCCTGGATACATCAAAGGCCTCCGACACAGTATGGCAAAGTGGTTTGAAATACAAGTTATTCTAGTGTGGAATCAAAGGCTCCTCGTGGACTGTTCTTGACGATACGTACACGAGATTGATGTGTCGTGTTTTCCTTCACTCAATATGTTGTAGGCCTGTTGCCATGATGCAGGGTATCAGACAAGGTGGTGTGCTGTCAGGGAAGTTGTACCTGCTGTACATAAACTCCCTGCTCTCTGAGTACAATCTTGGTGCTGTCGTGATGGACTTAAGTGTGTGTTCTCCCACTCGGTCAGATGATGTATCACTCGTTTCATCGTGGCTCTCTGACCTTAGAGAGATGAAGAGGATGCAGTAACAACTACGTGCTCTCGTCATTCAAGAGTGAAATTGTGACTTTTCCAAACCGACCGAGATGTCAACAGATGAAGCAGGTTGAAGTCAGCTTGTATGACCAACAATCTTCATCTCCGCAATGTTGGAATAGTCTTGACAAGCAACATGTCAAGCAACATGTCAAGCATAAAGCTGCCATATCCTTGCGGTCGGGTGTGTGACAGCTCGTGGGTTTCACCCACGGTTTACAAACCTAATCATCAGTCTGACAGTTGTTAACCGTGTGTTTCTTCTCAACGTGGGTCGGAACTGTGGACTAACCTGTCTAAATTTGAGATCTTGATGCTGGAGAGATCTTACAGGCACGTCATAAAATTAATGCAGGACGTGCCTCGTACCACTCGCACTGATAGCTGTCTTGGGCTCCTTGGAGTTTGCCTCTGGAGGCAGTTGCAGATCAGCGGAAGTTGTGTTTCCTGGGTGATCTCTTGAATATAGACCATAGATATCTGCCTCACATATGCCGGCTGATGTTCTACTTACACAACGTCTCTTCGTAATTGTTGGCATATGTGCTTGTCATGGTGCTCAAGAAGTACCTACCTTATTGTCACCTGGAAAACTTCCTACAATCAGGGTCCTTCTTAGGGCGTTCAAAATGGAGGAGAATAGTAAAGACATCATTCAGGAGTATCATATGGCACAATGGAGCAGTCGGTTTGCAAATGGCCTTGATCTTCACAAGTGCCAGAGGATACATCACCAGCTGGAAGTCCATCCTGCATGGACGGTGTCATTGCTGGCCGCATCACTCAGATGGCAAGCTAACTTTGTCATCAAAGCCTGCGCTATAGTGAGAGACCTATGTGAAGCAGGACTGTGTCATCGTGTGGGTTGATGTATAATGACTTCCTGACTCACGCCGTAGTTGTGTGTGGATACACAGGTGCAACGAGGGACGAACTGTGGATAGGCCTGGTCAATGTTGGGCCAATTGAATTCAGTGTGAAACTTCATTAAATCAACCCAACTGAACTTACAACGTGCTTGTTGTAATGTACAACTGACTTTCCCCTGACCAAAGGACTTGATTGAGTTTTCTGTGCATAAAATACATCACCATAGTGTACAAAGCTATGTTCCAGTGACTCATTGTAACTTTAGCGTTTGACTGATCAAGAAACTTGTTTGAGTGGCATTTTAGAAGTTGAGACGTACAATATATAACAAGTTTTATGGATAACAACTTCTTTATTTTCGTGAGTGCGACGTTTCGATACAGATTCTTGTACCGTTGTCAAGAAACCTTGATATCTGCTTCAATATGCATGAAAGTCAAAATCCTGTCAAAATCCTGAAACAACTGCATAACTGTTGTGTTTACTTTCTGTACACTCCATTGTGGAAGAATAAAAGATTATATATTGGTCTGTGTTGATTGAGGGCTTCTGTCGGCGGATTTTAACCGCTTCCGCCAAAGGTGTTGTCTACCAAGTTTACCAATATTGCAGCTATATCGTGACTATGCTAATAGATATAGGTAGACATTTAATGGAAAATTGTGATGGAAAAATCAATAACTTCACGTAAGATCATGTATATGTTACATACCACTGAGGCGTATTCACTCAGATGTTTGCAGGTGGGAATTTTCAGACAGACATATAATCTCAATTGAAAGAAATTACCTTGTTCTGTCATGTCGGATGGTTTCATATTACATTGTGGCTGTGTCCGCATTCTTCCTCTCCTTTGTACTAGTTCTTGTAGGTCTGGAGGGAATTTATGGATACTGTAATGAATCTCACACAGAAGAACAGAGCAAGCTTAATCATTTAAATATTCATCGTCTGTGGTAAATTTCAAACTATTTATTATTGTTATTATTTCAAACGTAAGATATGACTTGGTTTGTTTATTGTTTAACGCCGCGTTCGGCAATATTCCCGTTATATGGAGGCGGACTGTAAATAATCCAGTCTGGACCAGACAGTCCAGTGATAAACAACACGAGCATCCATCTACGCAAAAGAGATACGATGACATGTGTCAACCAAGTCAACGAACATCAAGAATCATGGGATGCTGAAGACAAATTCTAACCCGGATCTTCACCAGTCAGGGGCAAAATAAGCACCACCAAAAGTAAATATGCATCCATTCACCCTCATCTGGTCTGTAAATAGTAAAGTCTTGATCCCATGCCCGACAACTCAGCTGGGTCAAAACTCGTCAATATGGACCAAATGTGGCTTCACACATTGTCATGAGTTAACCCCAGTGAGCCTGACCACCCGATGTTAGGGAATCGAATCTTCACGGGTCTTCTGCAATTGAGGTGGTGACGAGCCAACGCTTTAACCATCTAGGCTCAGCCCCACCGCCCCTGTAATATCACGGCGGGGTACACCAGAAATGGGAACAACATGTGGGGAACGAGTCATCTAGAAATCTAGGTACCCCAGATATAATACATCAAGGTCTGTAATTATGTCTGTGCGTCTTTGAACATCTCCTATTGACAACCACTGTAGCGAAACTGATAGGACTTTCCTGCAATAGTGATATATATATATATATATATATATATATATATATATATATATATATATATATATATATATATATATATCAGAATGGTTTTCGTATTGTGGATGAAGACTTCGCTCCAAAGTTTGGAACTCGAGAATAAGCGTCTGCAGCGGCGTCCGCCATTCTGGTTTGTTTGGTACCGGCACTCGTTGTAAGGATAATCTATATTTTTTATTTATATGGTTTAAAAGTCACTCAAATGGAAGTATATGACCTATAAACATCTCAAAAGTGTTAATGTTTAATAATATAAAGGAAATACAAATGTTATCAGTAGTTTTGAACCCTTTTGCAATCTCCAAAGGTATCGCTGGTATCTGCGGAGAGGTTGCCAATGTTACAAAGCTTCGATCTGGCTCTCTCCTGATAGAATGTACCCGGAAACAACAATCACTAAATCTCCTCAAAATACAAGAATTTGTCAATATCAAGGTCGCTGTCTCAGCACACAAAGCACTTAACTCGTGTAGAGGCATTGTACGGGACAGAGCTCGATGCCTGTCTGACATGACTGATGAACAAATTGTCAAGGAACTGTCTCAGCAATCCGTCACAGCGGTAAAACGATTCAACTTCAAAAAGGACGGTGTTGTTCAACCAACGAACACCTATCTCTTCACGTTCGCGCGAGCAAACATTCCTGACTCGATTAGAGCTGGTTATTGTAGCATTGGTGTGGAGGTGTATGTCCCCAATCCACTCCGGTGCTACAACTTCCAAAAGTTTGGACATGGATCCAAGTCCTGTCGTTCCTCTGCTGTTTGTTACCGCTGTGGTGACAATCATGATGGCAACGACTGTACTAAGGAAGTGAAGTGCACACACTGCGGTGGTAACCATATGGCCTCTTCCAAATTGTAACTCTGTAACGTTTGAGACAAATTGCTTGTTTTGGGTTTTTTTTAAATTCGGTACTTTGACATGTTCTTCGTTGTGGATAAAAATGTAGTGGTCAAATATGTGTTTTAAGAAGCTTATTTAAACTTTGTACTTAAAATGTGTATGTGTGCACATTTGGTCTCATGGCTATATTGCTGAAATAATGACTATGAGACGTATAACTCAAATCAACTGAACGCAACTCTTTATGTTTCAAGTTATAATGTGATCGTTTTATTGATGAAGTGATTATAAATACTTCTATAATCTCTGTTTCTACATGTCCTACAAGATGATGTGAAAGTCTCGAAGCAATGATCAGAAATCGTGACAGTGATCAGTGAAGTTTAAATATGTTTCCTCAGTTATGTCCAGCCAAAAGGAACAAAAGTATCCGACAATACTACATCAGAGCTGGTTCAACTTTCCAATTTAGAATATACCTGAATGTTAATAATATGATACAATACACTAAATGTTGATAAAATGAACATAACTGAGTGAAAACCACTGCAGATCACAACTTACATATCCAGTCACACATGAGTTGTAGGCATTAGTTGTTTGAAAGTGGTCGTGCAATGTGTGCGTGCGTGTTGGAGAGGAGATAACGTGACATGTTGCGACATTTCTCGAACTTAAAACGAAAAATGAACTGGGCAGGGAGTCGACGCCAGGTAGCTGGAAGCAGCATTCTCAAGCTTTGCAGTGCTCGTCCCACTTTTAATCGGAATTTTCGAATTGCAAAGTGATATTCCTACTGGCCAATATGACATTTTCTTTTATGGTTACCCAAGCCATTTTGGAAACACAATGGCCGATTCTGCTGCTAAGCCAACACTCAAAAGGTCTGTGACACCACGTCTGATACTTCACAGGGAACATAAACTTATCATCAAAACACCTATGTGGGCTGAGAGGACATATATGGAGAGGTCATCAGCATGCGATGATGTCAAATTGTCTACTCGATCGGTGATGTTTTTCAAGACAGGAAAGGTTTTTTTGAAATGATCTGTTAAGGACAATTTCCATTGGATTAGTTCTCCTTTATACGAAATAAAATAATCTGATATTCACAACAAAACAGTTGTGTGACCTACACCGAAATTAGGGAAGAGAAATGTTATTTTAACTTTACATGTGATAGATCAGGTTCTGCACTGCAAATATGTGCGTGTCAGACAAAGGGACCGCCAGCATACAGGTCCAGGGTTCAGACAACAACATTGGCGACATTCTACTGTTTGCTTTACTTTGAAACAGACAGTTTTATATTCTTACAAAACTTGCTTTTTTTTCGGCAAATCCAGTCTTCATCGGGTTTCGAAGTCTTACGTTTAGTAGATGAACCATTATTTGATGCCATGCCGATCCTGGCAACCAGCGTCTTGGAACTGAATCTGACATGACTGCAACTAGCAAGCTGCAAAGATTTAGTCAAGGTCTGTAGTATCCCATATGGTTCCAGTTCAGCAACATGAGTGTCACATTGATCTTCTGGTGTACATTTTCTGAAACCAGCCATCTCCTTGATAAACTCAGTCTTGTACATTGCGATTGGGATCATGATAAAACAAAGCCAATGCGCTTGAACTGGCATTCTCAAACACTTGACCTCTTCGAAGCAATCACTACTTGTAGTTGAGTGTAAAATGTTATATCTCTGTATTGAACGTTAGCACTATTGTTCCGAAACTGCTGTATAAACAGTCACGTGACCTGACCAATGAACGCAACGTCAGTCCCAGAAGTCCCCCGTTGAACTATAAGAGACACTACCTCTGCCCACAACATGCCTATATTTGGTGCTAACCGGCCTCTTTGAAAGCCCTTCAGCAGCTGGTATCACTTTTGCCCACCATAGCTAAATAATAGTGATAACCACTACGTTTTCAGCTTATTCCCCATAACTGAATCGTGAAGTAGAACATTTCATATGAGGATTGAGCAAATTCTGACATATGATGGTAAGTCAAAGGTTAGGTCTATTAGAAAAACACATTTTAAGGGTAAAAATAGCTCACTCGTGTGTACAAGATATGAATGTGAAATATCAGTTATTATTACCTCTCGTCATTCAGAATATTCAATCACATTCATAATGCTTAGCATTTGTAAAGGAAAAAATATCTTAACTTCAAACAGGAACAGTGGAATTTCTGGCAAGATGAGAGTAAATACTTAATTGTTTTCTGTCGCCTCCCAATGCTGCACAAGATGGATAACTGCTTATGTGTATAGTATGGCGTGCATTTGAACCAAGTACATGCCACTCGCAGCAACATTGTGTCTCATGAAGATATGGAACATGGTTGTCCTTTATGTTTAAGACAAGGCTGTACTTTTAGTCCTATCTCATTTTCATTTTTCATAAATGAATTATATACTAGGCACATAAAGAAACTGTGCATACAAAAATTTAAAATCTAAATTTATCAAACCTGTGTAGACACATAAGGATTTAAACTCAGAGATTAGTGACATGTATCCAACATGCATGCACGTGCCACGTTCCGTGACGTCAGTGGGTTCGTCCTTGAGATGTGCAATACGTTGTTGTACGTGCATTCCGGGAAAGAGAAACAGAGCAAATGAATGCCACACAATACTGTCACTTTGGAAAGCTCAACCCCTGCCCTTGTGATCGTTCATAAAATTAAACGGCTATTGAAACGCATAGCATGCCAAGGCTCACGTCTGCACTACGTCATGAGGCCATTGTGACGCTACCAGAACACAAATGACGTCATCGATCGGCCACGTTCTGGACTTCCACGTGTAACAACGCCAAGACAGGACATATGGATAAGGGTGACCCATCTTCGCCACAGGTTTCAGACTGCGGTGATGACTGCCCGAACCATTCCAGGACTTCGCCATATCCACCGCAACACAGTTCGACAACATTTACGTCATCACGGGATCAGACCACGACGTCCCGCCATACGGCCTATCCTGACACAACGTAATCGACAAGCTCGCCGAATGTGGTGCCGAAATCATGTCCGCAGACCCTTGTTTTGGTGGAGAAATGTTGTTTTTACAGATGAGTCCAGGTTTAACATTTCCCATAGTGATGGACGTAACGTGCGTATAGACGCGTGGAAGAACGTTATGCACAGGCCTGTGTCTTGGAGAGGAATCGCTTTGGAGGTGGTTCCGTGATGATTTGGGGTGAAATAACAGCACGCCAAAGAACTCTTTTGGTGATTGTTTAGGGCAACTTAACTGGTGTGGGCTACAAGGATCAGATTCTTAGACCTGTGGCAATTCCTTTTCTGCAACGTCATGGCCCTGGGTTAACATTCCAACAGGACAATGCCCGCCCTCATACGGCAAGGGTTGCTATGGATTTCTTGCAACACCACAACGTTGACTTACTGCCTTGGCCTGCAAATTCACCGGATCTCTCCCCGATAGAGCATGTTGGGGACGAGATGGATCGACGTCTACGCCGTCAATTGAAATTCTCCCGACTTGTTATGGTCTCATGATCCCTCCATTAAAGTTTATATGTACCTTTGACATTGTTATCGTACTTATCAACTGGGATAATATTTTGACAATTCACAGTTTCTTTATGTGGCTAGTATATATTGAAAGAGCTTAAAATGGTACACATGATATCCAATTGTTTCCAGACCTAGTAGAACTTTTGATGTTAACTTTTGCAGATGATACCATTTTAGTGTCAAATACTGCTGTTAGTCTTCACGGACAACTAAATATTCTAAATACATACACAAAGGAATGGACATTATCAGTGAGCCTAGCACAAATTATAATTGTGATCTGTAGGAACGGGGGTCCCTTGGCGCTAAATTAAAGGGAATATGGTCATTTAATAGCCAGTTAGTCAGTGCTGTTGATCATTGTTCATACTGAAGAATCTGGTTTTATCACTGCGTGCACAGAAAACTTGTATTGTTATAATGTATGTTTTCAACACAAAGATGGAACCATGTGAACTAACATATTGTTTAAGCTCTTTAAGCGCAATCATATTACGTGGCTTGAAGGTACTTGGAGACTTCAGCAGTATGAATGTTTGAAGAAGGTTCACTTATTAGCATGTAAACAATTTCATTGTATTGGATCCTTTACAGTTAGACAAAGTACATACAGCGACATCATGGTATTAGAATACACCCAAATAGTATAAACAAATAACAAACAAACCAGCCCACCACACCGTGCTTACTTAAGATAGTAATGAAGTGAGTTTTGTTTTACGACGCCACCCTTAGCAATATTCCAGCTATATGGCGGCGGTCTGTAAATAATTAAGACTGGATCAGACAATCCACTGATCAACAGCATGAGCATTGATCTACGCAACTAGGATACGTCTACACCTGTCAACGCAGTCAGCGATCCTGACCTCTTACGAAAAGAATGGATTACTGAAGATCAATTTTGACCCGGATTTTTACGACTAGATAGCAATATAAAGGGATGATCTGGATGTAAACTGTTACGTGGTGTCGTGACATTACGACGTGACGCATCTCGTTGGTACTGAAGATCCTAGCAACAGAAAAACAGGATCACAGCAACAGTAAAACGAGTTCGTAGAGATCGTAGAATCAGGAAAACACGATTGTGGTAACAGGAAAACGAGATTGCGTTTGGATGTTGTGGTTTTCTGACGTCCGCACATGTGGATACTACCAGTGGCCATAAGCTGGTAGGATGAAAAGGAACAAATGTTATGGATTGTCAACTTCTTTATTAAAACTGCTTTACATATATATGCAGATTGATGCTCAAGTAAGAGATCATTTGTGTGGAAATAGGTTTAAACATACATGTTGTGAGTAGAAAGTTCATGATGGAGGTCGAAAGGATGAGATGGTGTTTGTCCCGTAACCCGTAAAGCCGTATCAGAGAAGCTTGAAGGTTTACCTGTGTTCACATGATGCCAATATATAGGTGGTATAACATAAAAGTGATGTGGTGAGTCTTGCGAGAGTGGGTTAAAATTTCTGGCGGCTGCATTTTGCAACCGTTCATTGTAACTCATGGGAAGTTAATTCAACTGTCGCACGTTGTCATAGCTTAAGACAAATATTATGATGAATGTTGAGTAAAGACATTGGCGGATGTGCCCTATGTTCCATACAAGGACACTCAAAGTCAAGATATTTTGACCAGTTTGTTTACAATTGTGGAATTTTCACAAACTCATCTAAGGCTACCAGAGAGCAAAGTATTGGTGATTTTTCAATACCTCTCAAAAACACCTTTAAGTGCAGGATACAGGTTTACGTTTGCTAATTCAGCTGCCTTTGATCCATGTTTGTTTTTGGCACTCAAATCTACAATCGCTTGTGAAAGGATATATCTTACAATAACAACATACCCTTGCTCAGTTGCCAAATGAAGGATGTTGTTGTCTTCATTATCTTTCATTGACGTATCAGCTCCTTTCTTCAAAAGTTCATCAAATGCAAGTCTATTCCCACTACGTGCTGTCGTCAGAAGTGGCGTCCTACCATATGCCCCCCTCGTGTTGATGTCCACAGTGTTATGGGACAGGAGGTATTTCACTATCTGGACGTTGGCGGTACAGGCCAAATGAAGGATAGTGTTGCCGTCATCATCCACTTGTGTCAATTCGGCACCGTTCTTCACGAGGAGGTCGAACACTCCTTTGTTTCCTGAACGTGCTGCAACCATCACTGGTGTCAAGCCAGCTTTTCCTTTTCGGTTAATATCATGCACAATGTCCTTAACCGTCAAAAGATACTTCACTATGTCCGCATTTCCTCCATCACAAGCATTCTGAAGAATGTTATCACCAGAGGCATCTACACTTGACAGACTAGCTCCTTTTCTCACTAGTAAAGCAAAGACATCTGCATATCCGTTCACTACAGCAAGTAAGACTGGCGTCATTCCTTGGTAATTTGTGTCGTTGATGTTGACAAAGTCCTGAGTAATGATATATCTTGCAGTCTCACCTTCATGTTGCAAAAGCGCCAAATGTAGAATGCTAGAACCAGTTTCATCCGTTGTGGCCATATCGGCTCCGTTAATGCTTAGCAGATGTAACAATTCTTTGTATCCAATTAAAGCAGCTCCTATTACTGGTGTTGTCCCTTGCTTTGACCGACTGTTGATGTCCACAATGTCCTTTGCGATGACATATTTAATGAGTTCTTTATTACCCCCTGCACATGCCATGTGGAGAATGTTGTTCTCATTACTGTCCACCAGTGACAGATCAGCTCCTTTCTTCACAAGAAGGTCGAAAACATCTTTGTGTCCGCAACATGCGGCACGCATTGCCGGTGTCATTCCTTCCGTTCCCCTACTGTTGATATCCTCAGTGTTCTGTTTGAGAACATACTTTACTATTTTCAAATTCCCTCCAATACAAGCCACATGTAAGATATTTTCACCGCTATCAGGCCTTACAGAAAGACTGGCTTCCTTCAAAAGAAGAAAATGGAACACTTCCCAGTATCCATTAAATGCAGCCAGTAGCACTGGTGTGAACCCTTCAGACCCCCTGGTGTTTATATATGAAACGTCTTGACCAAGAACATACTTAACTATTTCAATATTGCCGCCTTGACAGGCCGCGTACAGAATAGTGTCATTGTCGTCATTCAGGGTCAGATCGGCTCCTTTGCTTACAAGTAGGTCAAAGACGTCTTTATGTCCCTTGCTGGCTGCAATCATCACCGGCGTCCTGTGCTGGTTGTCTGTGCTATTTATGTTCACACGATCGACTCTAAGGATACGATCAACTATGTCAACACTTCCCCCCAAAGAGGCGAAGTGTAGGATAGTGCTATGATAATGATCCACAAGTAAGAGGTCAGCTCCTTTCTCCACAAGTCCATCAAAAACGTCTGCATGCCCATTCAGAGCTGATTTCATTATTGGCGTCATGTTATCAAAGTTTCTACTGTCGACGTCCACAATATTCTCGTTGAGGATGTACTTCACAATGTTGAGGTTTCCTCCCTCACAGGCCGTATGTAAAATCGTGTTTTGGTCTTGATCCACTGAGGACAGATCTGCGCCTTCCCTCACAAGTAAATGAAACATATCTTTATACGCTCTCATTGCTGCAAACATCACCGGTGTCCTCCTGAGTATGTCCCTGGTGTTGATGTCTGCCTGGCCCCCAGACAAGAGTAGTTTAACTCCGCACTGGACTCCATCCATACAGGCTCTCATAAAGTTGGTGTTAGGTTGGGTCATTGATGGTTGTTTATTTTCTTTTTCTGTAAAACACAATAATATGAGAAAAGTATTTGTCAGTGCTCACATCTAATTCAGCTTTGGCTTGTTAAGTTCCTCAGTGTGCTTCAAACAGTTCCGTTCACTGCATGCCATGGAAAGGATGAAGTGAGATCTGCATGTTCATGCTTTCAGTTTTTGAATGACCAATGTTGTGAAATTGTATCATCGTGTAGATCTACTTATTGATGTGTTTCCAATGGTATGCTATTGTAAACAAGCCAAAAAAGCTTTTCTAGAGTTACTGTCGCTTTAAGTAACTTCCACATGGAAACAGCCATCTTGATGCATTCTTTACACTATGACACTGGATATATAAACTATTGTTGGTGAAATTTGTGTTTACATATACTAACGAAAAATGTAACTGTTCATAACATACAATTGCATAAAGTTATTTTACTAAATAAACATGCTGCAAAATTTGATGGCACTTGCACACATAATTTATTCACTTTTTACATGCATTTTGTCATTGGAAGTCGACACTCCTAATATTGAAAATTGAAGAACGGTTGATTATTCTCTAGCCTTTGAATACTGTGGAACACACATTAATTCAACCTAAACTGAGCGACATAATCTATTACCACAGTAGTTAACTCATTCGTCATCAAGCCACAATCCCGGGTTGGTGTATACTGCTTCACTGACTGTTGTTTTGGCCATTGGAATAATTTTAGGTCGTTAATCGATACGGTAATCGTATTCATTGGCAAGTTGATTTATTCTTCTTTATTCAGTAAAACATCTTTGTATGATGAATATCAGCTACTTGTATTCTCAATAGTGTCAAAATACATACAATATTGAGTATTGCACATTGCGGAATTTACCTGGCACACATACAACGTTTCCAGTGAAGGTCTTGAGACATCTCACACCTTGGCAGGTCTTTTGTGAACAGGATTCAGCTTGAACCTGCAGACAAAGGTATTCGGGGAGTAACTCTAGGTTGAGCAAAAGAAATGTATGTGTCAAATGCTACATTTGGTTTGAGATGTTCTTCTCTCTGATAAAGGAATGCAAAAGCGTGACAAAAGTATTTAGACATTACTATGCAGTTTCTCCAATAGAAACATGTACACACTTTGTTTCCAAATGTCCCCATGTACATTGAGGCAAACGATTTACTTCTAAACTCCATAATATATCTGGTTATAAATGAATACATGGATGAATGAATATGTATTCATCAGCATACGCAATATTACAGCTACTAGCGGCTAGAATGACTTAATAAAAACTCCAACTAAGAGATTGCGAAAGGGTGTCACATATCGCAGAAAATTGGAGAAAAAAATCAG
Source organism: Haliotis rubra (assembly GCF_003918875.1). Taxonomy (NCBI): domain Eukaryota; kingdom Metazoa; phylum Mollusca; class Gastropoda; order Lepetellida; family Haliotidae; genus Haliotis; species Haliotis rubra. The sequence continues at coordinate 176,720 of NW_025765102.1, forward strand.
AATTGGAATTAAAACCTATATCTTGCCACAAAGTTGTATTTCTTTTTAAAATGCTATAATCGTATGGACTTGGGTAAAATCTGCTTTCATTATAGAAACATTAAAATGTATCAGCACTAAAGGAATGTGTTTTACATGTACGCTGAGTTGACGTTGGCAATGAATGCAGATATGGACATTCTCACCTTGTTGAAGGAAAGCATGGGTTAAGTGGGAATGTCCTATTCCCAAATATGCCGTAACACAAAATCATCTATACAGGGACACTGTTATTGGTATGACTACCAGGTTATGAAGAACAAACTAAATATCTATAACCCAAACAACTTCTAAATTATGGTTCCTGATGTGTTGCTGGTTATAGCGTCCGCCCGGAGAGCGGAAGGTCGCAGGTTCGATTCCCGACCGCGTCAAAGCAAAATACGTTCACATATGGTACTTATTGGTCCCTGCCTGGCGCTCTGCATTAATGGGTCGGCTCGGAGTCAGTGTAATGTGTCTGAATGGGGTATTCATGCCTCACTGCGGCATGGTATCTCAGTGGGCTAGCACTATAAAACCAGCTTAAGTCTGGGCTAGTACAAGCAGCCTCACATCCACATACACAAGCAAACACGTCGTTATATGAGCGAAATATTCTCAAGCACGACGTTAAATCCAATTTCACCTCACCTCACCTCCGGATATGTTGAACTGCATGATATACACGATATGATCCACGCAAGTGATATTCACTATGATCCGCTCAAGACACATAAGATATGATTCACTCAAGAAGTATAGGATATGATCCATTCAAGAGGTATAGGATATGACCCACTCTAGAGCTATAGGGTATGACCCACTCTAGAGAAATATAAAATGATCCCCTCAAGAGATATACGAAATGTTCCATTCCAGAGGAGTTTCCTTTCCGTCAATTTACTTACAGGCTTCTTAACATTATGAAATATCAACCCTAACATAATAAACGGATCCTGAAGACATGTGAACCGAATATGCACATTAAAATACCCTGTTGCATTCTTGCACCCAGAATGCATCATCCAACACAGGTAAACGCCTTGCAGCATTGGATGTCACTCCAGTGACAAATGAGTTTCAGGCAAGTAGATTTTCAAACAAATAAAATAAAATACACATCTTGCCTCAGCGTTTCCCTTTGGTACGTAAACAAATCTTGCACATTCTTCTGTTTTGTCCAGTGGCAACAAGTAGCACAGAAGGTTGTCAGAATCATAGCCAAAGCTCCTGCAAGATGGTCTGTGTGTGCATTTGTGATTGCACATATTGACACCCACAGAGGCATACATTCCTACAGCCTGCATTTCTAATATTTCAGTAAGTATGTCAGGGGGTTGATTGTGTCCAACAGTGGCCGTGAAACAACACGACAGATGCAACATGACAAGGTACATGGTCCCTCTCATAAGTGATATGTTGTTTTTATAATCTACCAGAGCCTTAAACATTGAAGACGTCCGTATTGTCTGGTCTACTACCTTTGATCTTGCAGTTTATATACAATGATCGTGTTGACCTGTAGTTTATCGTCTCACCCTTTATCTTTTTAATTTTTCCCTTATCTTGAAAATATCAATCCTATAGTTTATATTAATATCACATTCAGTGATTAACCGTTAACCTTTATGAACATGAAAAATAATCAGGTGCAATTAGTGTATTGTAGTTTTAAGAAATTAACGAACGACCTTCGATTTGGTGAATTTTTTATATGAAAGCGAGTGCTACTTGTTCAGGATCATCGCCATGACGTGTGTTATAGAGACGACATTGATACTCTTTATAAAATTCGGGATAATTACTTGCAATGTTATTAACAAGTATGATTAAAACCACCAGTTGTCGACACACATCCTATGCATGAACGTATATGTCTGTAGAAAGTAATCCATTATTGTACAGTAGTGATTTCTTTGTTTCATTCATTGGTTATGATTCACTGAGGGACGCAAACCAGGCAAAAGTGGCGGATATGTCCTGAAGTACACGAAGGTACAAGTAACGGATTTCTTTACGATCATAGAACAGCCAAAAAGCCAAAACGTTGACAATCGACCAATTTCTGGGTCTTCGGTCAATGACAACATTACAGGATCGGTCAATTTAAACGATCAATCCAAAACCAAACTCTAGGAAATTCAAGACGAGCTCAAACGGTGAATCGATTTCCTGTAAACATTCATCAAGCTGGTGGACACGCACTTCCGGTATCTTTCACTCTCAGGCAAATGATTCCTGAATAGCTATTTCCCGATCGTTCTACACTATTCCGTGGGTCAAAACACGGTAGAACCCTCTACATTTGTCTAAATATAGCAAGTCTACATATGACACTGCCCTTACTGAATCTACAGGTAATATGTCAACAGCTGAAACACTGTTGTACAAGGTACAAGTGTCATTGGATGATGTATATTTATATTAATCACAAGTAAGTAAGTAAACCTTCCCTTGTAATTTAGTTTATTGTATAAGTTAATTGTTGTGTCTGAACTATTCTCAGTCACGTGACATGTATATATTTTCATGTGTTATATTTCCTTGGCCGAGGTATCACAATGCTGTAGTATGCGGAGGGTTAACCGCCGGTAGCAATGTGTTCCCAATCAAGTCCTTATCATCATACACCTACTCATCAAAACAGATTTTTACAATATAAACTGACCGGCAAAAGAAAGTATACAAGTAACATATAATTGGTATTACACTTTCTTATTAAAGTACATATTCTACTACTTTTGTTGGGTTAAGTCCCCTCCGGGATTTGAACCCACACCACACCCTCAGAGTCAGGCACATAATCGCCAGCACACAAAGTCAGACGCCTAGACCGCTTAGCCACCGCGGCTTCCAGTTCCACGGCTTCCGCTAAGCGGTCTCGGCGTCTGACTTTGTGTGCTGGTGATTAGGCGCCTGACTCTGTGGGTGTGGGTTCGAATCCCTGAGGGGACTCAACCCAACAAAAGTACTAGAATCTGTACTTTACTAAGAAAGTGTAATCCCAAACATAACATATGTTACATTTGACCACTTTCTAAATGGCATTGTGTATTTCAGAGTATACAAGACGAGGTAATTATCATTATCAGACTACCAAGACACACAAAGATACAATACAGTGGTGTTAACAACATCTTTACTCAACCTGACCTAAAAATCACACGCATACTACAGAAACACGTGGCGTCAGACATGCGCAAGTTCACTGGGGGTCCTGAACACCAGTTTTCAAACACATAGAGGATAAGGAGGTACTGAGTTACACACAATAAATGTTCACTACCATCGCTTTAGTATCTTGCGTCAATACAGGCACGCAGCCACCTTCTAGCCGAAGACGTCAGACCTCGGACAAGGTCACGTGGTATGCGACGCCATTCGTCATGGAAGGCTTGTGCAAGTTGCTGTCTATTCTGTGGTGAGTTAGGGTGTTTCCGCACGCGTCTATCAGTGCATCCCATATGTGCTCGATCGGCGACATGTCTGGAGAGCATGCTGTCCACTGTAGAACGTTCACGTTGTTCCTCTCATCGCTGTCAACGGCGAACAACTCGGGCCCAACGCAATATGTGACGTCTGGGGTCAGGGGTCAACACCTGTCCTTTCAAGGGTCAGTAGGCTCCGATACCTGCTGTACGAAGACGTCTAGTCACCGTATATCGACTGACACTGTCATCAAGGGAATTCGACGCTGATGACGTTACCGTCAGGTGTAACGTCTTCAAATGCCGGTCTTCAGCCGGTGTTATTACTCGCGGTCTCCCACTTCTTGGTCTGTTCTGTGTCTCTGTCCCGTCTGCCTGTAACGTTGCAGCAGTCTAGAGACGGCGTCACATGTGCAGCCGAAGGTTCTTGCAACGTTGCCGTGTGTCGACCCCAATTGGAGCATACCTATGGCCCTCTCACATTCAACTGCTGAGAGTCGTGGCATACCTGTGGTGGTCGTTTTCAAACTACATGTGTAACCTGTCCGCACACTATCTTTTATACCCTTAGAGCATGTGGAACTCTGACAGAGGCCCCAAATCATGGTTTATACAATTGACCACTTCGACGTTTTATTCGTGAATTTCACTGCAGGAATCAAATTGCTACGTTGGGGCGACGTTTCAGTGTATAATTTACCTACAAATATATATCAGAAATGGTAACTTTTGGTATACTTTATTTTGCCGGTCAGTTTATATATGTTATCATATTGGCTATCGACACAGCCCTTTACACTGTACATAATGCATATTAGACCTTTTAGCTTTCATATCAGTTGTATCAGTTTATGCAATATTAATGTGGACAAAAGGTTAAACGTCTTTTATGTTAGCTATGTAAATTGTGGATACATAAATATTTCTGTATGTCTGTAACTAGAGTCCCGGTTAATGGTTAATAATAGTATTAACTCCCGCCAGCAACTTCTAAAAAACACCCAAAATGCTGCAAGTTACGGTCCAAATTTTATAAAGAGTATTCCTGTCGTACAATATGAGTCTCTATGACAAATCCCGTAGTGATGGTCACGAACAATTAACATTAACGCTCATATGGATAATTCACAAAATCGAAAGTCGTTAGTTATCTTCATAAAACTACAATACAACAACCTCGCCAATACCTCGTGTGGAGCCTACAAGTAACGATCAATGTAGTCTCTATAACATAGTTGTAGCGATGGTCCTGAACAAATAACATTAACTCGAAGGTCGTTCGTTCATTTCTTAATAATGCAATACACCATTTGCACCTGATTAGTTGCATATTCATAAAGGTTGAAGGTTAGTCACAAAATATGTTATTCACGTAAACTATGTGATTGATATTTTCAAGATATGGGACAAAATTAAAAAGATAACGGGTGTGACGATAAACTACAGGTCAACACCATCCTTGGATATAAACTGCAAGACCGAAGGTAGAAGACCAGACATTACGGACGTCTTCATTGTTTCACAATCAACCCCTGGCATACTTACTGAGATCTTAGAAATGCAAGCATCAGGAATATATGTCTCTGTCGGTGTCAGTATGTGCAATGATAAATTGCACACACAAACCATCTTGCAGCCGCTTTGGCCACGATGCTGACAACCTTCTGTGCTACCTGTTGCAACTGGACAAAACAGAAGAATGTGGTACAGTCCATTTGATACCAAAGAAAACCTCAGTGTATACAGTTATACAATAATTAAATGAAAATTAACTCCAGTAAAAAGATCGTTATCCCCTGTGATGGAAAATTCAACACAGTCATGCTTGACTGTGATTCTCTCATCACAAGGGATACAAAACGGAGGATCCTCACCTTTGAATATATATTCGTGAGTATATGTTGTATGGCCAATACCACATCGTCGCATAACAACCTCTTCACATCTAGACTGACAGCCCAAGTAGGTGTAACCGATAGTTGCCTATATTTGATGTATTTATTTTTCAAAATAGATCCTCCTTTGGGTACTTATAAGCATACAAATGTCGGTTTTAAAATCCTATGACAGTTGTAACTATATTATTCAATAAAATATTTACAAAACAAAAAACTCGTTTTTGTCTTGTTCGGCAACCCCTACAGGGCCCATGTGGGCCCCAACAGCCAGGAGGAGGTAATTCTAACCGTCAACCTTGTACCTCACTGTTCATGCTTTCGTTCACTGAGAAGGACGTCTGTGTGAGTTGTTCATTTGAACTTAGGAATTCTTCGACTTTGAAAGGAAAAAGACGCAAATACTGTATGTATAGCACCTTTCTTTATCGCACGGTCGATAGGTAGAACTGTACTAATTCTTTTTTCATTCATAATTTGTTGTAATTTGCCGACTGGTCGGCCGTTTTCAAGCGACTAACTCGATCGGGTGGTCAGACTTGGCTGACACATGTTATCGGTTCCCAACTGCGTAGATCGATGTTCATGCTGTTGATCACTGGATTGTCTGGTCCAGACACGACTATTTACAGACGGCTGCCATACAGATGGAATACTGCTGAGTGCGACGTAAAACTAAACTCACTCACTCACGCTCGTTTTTAAGCCATGTGTCTTGCAAAATGGCGGACTTAGTGGCTTTCCTTCCCTTTACCATTTTTTGTTAGCTGGTTTAGGGCTTCCACTTCTTGGTGGGTTTAGTATGGTAGTTCGTTACCAACATATTTTATGAATGTCTTATTCTAATTTTAGTGACATATCGGTAGTCATGTTTCTCCAATGGGTACTGGCACCCGCGCTACGTTCAGCCATTATTCATTTAGTATTTGCACACGTGTACTATGTATACTTCGAGTGTAGCATTTGTTCTTTACTTCACATATTTTCCTGTTTAATGCGATAGCTTGCTGATTATTGACTATGTTTAGCATTCTAATATCGCCCGTGTGTCTGTGTTTTTTTGCATAATACTTGTGTGTTATATTTGCACTTACCAGCCACTACGTTCAGTTGTTTTGCAGTTCAAACACTGCATCACTTGTAATGCGGTCTCCGGCCCGGTACAGTGCATCTTGCCGGCACTGGTCCATGCAGGTAGCAAAAGTAATGTAAGTCCCCATGGTTCCTAGTATGGTGATCTACCTTCAGTTGTTGGTGATCTATAGCCTATTTTTATATTGTGTTGTCCCCCATAGTTAAAATGTTTTAGATTCAATAACTAGTTTTACATATATATCTGTGATACTCTAGTTGCTTTACTGTCCTTTGTCGGCAAGTTTTTGTACTATCTATATATATGCTATTTCAATGTCAAGTGTTCTCGTCACGATATGGCTGAAATATTGCCGATGTGACGTTAAATAATAACTCACGCACTCACTCTTGCCGGCACTAGTCATACGGGTTCAGGACCGTCACGGTTCTGGGACATTTGCATGCACCGGTTCCGGGGGCATCGATGTCCTTGTTTTTTTATGGGACCCCGGTAATCCTGTTCCCACAGGTTCTTCCTCGGGTCTCGGCGCCGCGGGTCGGTCGATTCGGGCGCCATGGCCCTTCTCGACCCCTGGTCACTTTCGGTGGCTTACTCTCTTGTGCCCTCGTAGAATTCCCTGGTTACAGAGAGCTTGGTCCTCGAGGACCGTGAATAGGAGGCCATGGAAGATGATGATGGGGTGTGGGGGTGGGGGGTGTCGCGGGAGGTCTCCTTTTCCAGTATTCCAGCAATATCACGGTGGGGGACGAAAATGTGAATATTGGGGTATCCAGTGTATTAACGGACAGTATTCGAGAATAAATAAACACCGCACAATTCCATCTGTCTGAACAATAAAGCGCTATTCAGTGTTCAAGTGTGTACACCTATTCACTGAAGTTCAGGCACGCGTCGCATCATTATAGGTTTGGGTGTTTGGCAACTCACAGCTGTTGAAGTGCCCTGGAGTCACTGAGTTAATAATGGAGTGTTTTATCTATGGGTGAGGCAGGCTACGTTACTGTTCACGTCCTCATTACTAGAAATCTCTGTTTTAGTGAAGTCTCTTTTGCTAATCACGAGAGTGAGTGAGTGAACTAATCAACGGCAAATTGCATCATTTGGATGTACAAATACACAGATTATCTTATTATGTCTATATTCAATTCCGTTTTGACGTTGTAACCGCTCTCACTTGTTTGCTCATTATTGGAACAGATTAGCTGGCTACGGGCAGGGCTAACTATAGGTATATGTCCATTTTGTAGAGACATTAACTATTCAAGTCTGATACAAAAGGAAAGACAGAGATGTTTGTATTGGCAGTGTGATATCAGCATAAAAGCGTTCTGGAAATAAGGAGGGTGGAGTGAGTGAGTAAGTGAGTTAATATTTAACTTAACATCGGCAATATCTCAGCCATATCGTGACGGAAACAATTTATACAATATAAAAATAAAAACATGTTGGAGAGTAGAACCCGTCGACGATGGACAGTAAAAATACCAGAATATCACATATATGAACATAAAACTAGCATGTCAAACTAAAAGATTTTACTTAAAGAAGACAATACAATATAAAACATATTCAAAATTTATGCAATAATTCTATTTCTTTTAAAAAAACAAGTATTAAATGATAATTTACAGTAAAAAAGGGCCTTCAGTGTTATAACATTGAAACATTTATCCCTGGTGATGGAAAAATCAATGCAGTCAAGCAGGACATGCTTGACCTTGGTTCTCTCATCACAAGGGATACAGAATGGAGGATTTTCACCTTTCAATCAATATTCATGTGTATATCTTGTATGACCAATCCGACATCGTCGCATGATGACCTCCTCAAACCTGGACTGACAACCCAAGTTGGTGTAACCGATAGCTGGTTTAATTTCGTATAATTTATTGATACCTACTTGGATGTCCCACTTCTTTTGCAATAGATCTCAGATATTTGATCTTATCACGGCTTTATAATCAGAGTATGGGATAAGAAGTGGTGTCACGGATTTGTTGAGTGCTGCCTTAGCAGCAAAATTGGCCATTGTGTTACCAGTAATTCCCACATGGCTGGGTAACCAACAAAAGACGATGTCGCATTGGCCAGTAGCAAGATCATTATATAATTCAATGATTTCAATTAAAAGTGGGTGTTGAGAAGACAATCTTTTAATAGCCTGAGAATCTGAAAACATTATGTATTGTTTATGTTTAGGTTTTTTAATCAATATATTTAAGAGCTGTGAGTATGGCATTAGCTTCCGCTGTGAAAATATAGCTTTTATCAGGTAATCTAGAAGATATTATTTTTGATCCAATAACATTGGCACAAGCCACTGCGCCACTATCCATTATATTCCTGTTTATATTGTAATTCATTAATTTCTGATTTCTTAATATTTGTCAGAGTTAGGTCAACTTAAGGCCTCCCCAGTTGCCAAGGGGGAGAAGAAAGAAGACGCGAAGGAGATATGTTTTGCAGCTCAATGCCGCCAGCAGAAATGAATGGTTTAATTCTGTGCCCAAGAGGCGGAACAAGAGAAGACTGTTTCTTGTACAGATGATCATAAAGAGGATTAAAAACAAAGTTGTATACAGGGTTAGACTCACTAGAATATAGTTTAGTGATATATAGTAACGATAATTTTATACGGCGTTGTTTGAGAGATGGCTCATCAGCCTCTACAGAAAGACTGTCAATAGGAGAAGTTCGGAAAGATCCAACACAAAGTCTGAGACCTTGGTGATGAACAGAATCTAATACTTTAAGATTGCTCTTGCAGGCTCCACCATAAAAGATGGAACCATAATCGAGTTTAGAACGGACGAGTGATCTGTATAAGTGAAGAAGGGTTGACTGGTCCCCTCCCCACTTGGAGTTTGAAACAACCTTTAATAAATCAAGTGCCTTCATACATTTAGCTCTCAGAGATTTAATATGTGGTAAGAAAGGAAGATGTTGGTCAAATATTATTCCCAGAAATTTAGCTTCCTTTACAATTTTAATTGGAGTGCCTGCTAGATGCAATTCTGGGTCTCTGTGCGGCTTATATTTCCGACAGAAATGAATGCAATTAGTTTTAGTTTTTGAATACTTAAAACCATTTCGTTCTGACCAGTCATTAATTTTATTGAGGCATAACTGCAATTGTCTCTCAATCGTGTGCATATTTTACCTCGACAGGACACATTGATATCATCTACAAATAATGAACCATCAATGGATTCATTTAAAACTTTAGATAAGCTGTTTATTTTTATACTGAATAACGTTACAGATAAATATGCTACCTTGTGGTACACCTTGGTCTTGATCATACATATCAGACATGGTGGAACCCACACGTACCTGGAACTACTGATCTGTTAAAAACTGAGATATGAATTGAGACAAACGGCCTATCAATCCCATTTCATGAAGATCTTTTAAACTTCCATACTTCCAGGTCGTATCATACGCTTTCTTTAAATCGAAAAATATTGATACAGCATGTTGTTTCTCGATGATAGCATCCTTTACGAACGTTTCCAATCTAACTAAATGGTCTATGGTACTTCGATTTGTTCTAAAACCACACTGAATATTTGTTATAAGATTATTTGTTTCCAGGTGCCATGTCAGTCGGTTATTGACCATTCTCCCCATGGTTTTACATAAACAGCTGGTAAGAGATATTGGCCTATAATTAGAAGGATCTGTATGATCCCGGCCGGGTTTAGGTATAGAAATGACGACAGCATTCCGCCATGAAGAAGGGAAATTCCCAGTAGTGCATATATTGTCAAAGATACATAATAGTACTTCAAGACAAGTATCAGGCAAATGTTTTAACAGTTGATAATGAATATTATCACCCCCTGTTGCTGTATCGTGTGCTTATCATAAAGCAGTGTGTAATTCATGTAAGGAGAAAAGTTCATTATAGTCCTCACCGTTATCAGAATTAAACTTAAGTTTCTTTCATTCTTCCTGGACTTTAAATTTCTGAAATTTTGGTTGTAATTGATGAGGAAGAATGTTTGGCTAAAGATTCCCCAAGTTTGTTTGCGATATCTGCTGTATCTGTTAGTAATGTGTTACCCTCCTTTAGATGGTGAGCACGAGATCCGGAACCTTTACCTTTAATTTTCTGTATCACATTCCAAATTTTAGACATTGGAGTTTTGGAATTGATTTTAGATACATATTTGTGCCAAGATTGGAGTTTAGATTGCTTGAAGGTGCCTCGGGCTTTAGCATATGATATCTTGAAATTGTTTAAGTTGTGGACAGTGGGGTGATTGCGAAAATACTTTCTGCCTTCCTCCTAGCTTTTCTAGCTTGTTTACAGTCGTCAGTATACCATGGTTTTCGTATATGTGGATTTGAGGAGGATTTAGGAATAGTTTCATTTGCATTTGTCAGTAATTCTTCTGAAAAGATCTGAATGGGGTCGGAAGCATTAAAAATTAATTCAGGCGTAATTGTCCATTGACATAATGTCTCAAATAAAGACTTATTTGCTGTTGTAAAATTATATCTTGATGAAGGTTGAGTATCAGCTGGATGAACGAGTGAAAGTAAAGTTTGGAAAATGGTCACTTCCACAAAGAGCATGATGAACTGACCATTCGAATTCATAGAGCAGTTCTGAATCTGTCAGTGACAAATCAAGTGAGGAGTATGTGCCTGTTGCAGGGTGTAAATATGTATGTGAACCATCATTAGAAATACATAAATCATTATTGGTAATAAAATCCTCTAGGACCTTGCCCTTAGAGTTTGTGTGTAGACCACCCCAGAGCGGATTGTGGCCATTCAGATCACCCATGATGACACATGGTTTAGGTAATTGATCATATAATGACTGAAGGTCAGACTGCTGAAGAACAAAAGAAGGCGAAACATACAAGAACACAATGTAAACACCATATTTTAATATAATTCGGATGGTAACAGCCTGAAGATTATTGTTCAGTTTGACAGGGCTGTGGATCACTCCCTCCCTCACCAAGATAGAAGAACCTCCAGTGGCTCTATCACCAGGAGGAGAAGAACAAAGATAATAGTTGTAACGTCATTTAATTGTGTCTGTCTGCTTTAAATATGTTTCCTGCAGACAGAAAGCTGATGGTTTGTAGTATTGTACCAGAAATTGTAAATCATTAAAATTTGTTTTAAATCCTCTACAATTCCACTGAATCAAAGGTTGAGAACTATTCATCTCTTTGGCGGATTGACTGGAGATCTGGCTCGCCCATTTCTTTAAGGCGATAAACTTGTTGTCCTGCGATGGATGCTTTCTGTCCATCTCATCCAGTGATCCAAACTTGTAGTGAAGTTTTGTAGGATCATTTGATCCTTTAGATATCCTTTCAAGCTGTTTGTTGCGAGACAATGAGTCAATTGTTTGCCTTGCTAAACCATTCCTTTTTTTATTTTGATGAGTCATTTTGTGATCCTGATCTTTGAGGTGGTGTCACAGAGGTGGTTTGTGAAGAAATCTGTTCAGCTGGGAAGGGATCCGCAGTCTGAGTAAAAGAATCAGATGGACAGTGGGCTTCAGGATTAATAGAAGTTATCCAGTCAAATCTGTTTGACACTAAACTATTGCTGAGGAAACTGTTGGAGTTTTGGTAACAGAAGCATACGTTTCAGTCTGGTCTGTAGTAGATACCAGTTTCTTTGCCTCAGTGTAAGAAATATTCTTTGTACATTTTATTTTACTTATTTCCATTTCGTTTTTGTCCATACTGGGCAGGCTTTACTCGATGGTGAGTGTGCTCCAGAACAATTCTGGCACTATTTAACAACACTGTTACAATCTTCTGTAACATGGGAAGTTGGGCTACAGTGTGCACACGTGATTTTGTTTTTGCAGGAATTAGATTCATGATCAAACTTCTGACATTTAAAGCATCTCAATGGGTTAGGTATGTACATTTCAACATGCATGTTGCCATACCCTGCTTTAACTGATTTTGGTGCAATTGGAGATGAAAAGGAAAATAAGTATGTGTTTGTTTTGAACGTTTCCGTGCCTTGTCGCCTGGTAAATCTTTTCACAAATGTAACCCCTTGATCATGCATTTCTGAAACTATATCCAACTCTGACATGTCATCAAAGAGTCGATCACGATCTCTTATGATGCCTTTGCTGGTGTTCAAGGATCTGTGAGAAGATACTGACAAAGAAATTCCAACAAGTTCCTCTACTGACATTAGGTTTGTGGCTTGCTGTCGCCTGGCACATTCAGTTAGGATGGAACCAGTCCTCAAACGTTTGATAGTTTTAACATCACCTGCAATTCCATAAATACCCTTTGCAACCGCAAAAGGGTTCAATTTGATTGGTGTCTTATCAGGTGTTTCCATCACCAGGAATCGTGGCCAATACTCCACTGGGTTTGTTCAGAATCAACTTCTAGAGTACGTTTTGATTTTTTGATGGGGGGTTTGAGAAGCCATGGTTGTGTGATTAAGGTTCATAATCCCTACTCCCCACCCGCCACCGAGTGCCAATAAAGGCAGTATCCTATTGCCTGTGGATGTCCAACAGACAGATACCAGGGATATAGGGATGATATACACCAGTAGTAAGTCCTACCAGTTTGGCCCATGAGCCATCGCCTTCTGGTACCGGCATCTAGGCAAATTTTCTCAAATTTGAAAATCCATGTAATAGTTTATACACAAAATAAAACATTTAAATAATGTGTCCAAATAGAACCAAGCCAAAAATGATAGAGCAATGAAATTTAGTGCTCAGGGCTCGGCATGACCAGCCGATTGGTTGAACCGGGCCCATTCAAGTAAGGGGCGATGTGGTGTGTTGGGCAAAGGAACACTGTTCCTGGAACCAGTGCCCTCAACCACCAGACTCCCGTCCTCCACCGACACAGGGGCGCAACCCACGGCAAACGCTTTGGTGGACCAAATATAACCCCGGGTCCACAACGGGGGGTTGAAGAGCTCTTAGCGTTACCCAGCACCCACCACGAGGAGGTGGCTCTTCACGGGTGCCTCCAGTTAAATAGCATCTACACGGGAGTGAGTGAGTTTGGTTCAAGTCAAGTCGGTAGTATTTCAGTCAGTAGTATAGTGTGGTCTGTTTCCCGGAAAAGCGCCCTATGTTAAACCAATACCCTGCTCCGCAGCCCTGAACTGCTATCCCTCCTCGTAATCTCTAAGGGTATACACGAACCAGATAAACATACACCCAAAGGTAAACATATATCACACGTGTTCGATAAGAATCACTATACCTGAAGACTAGTCACCTCATCTAGAACATCTATGACCCAGAAACCTAATACCACAGTAACACTAATGTACTTAATCCACGAAGTTTGGGGGTCACGGAAAAATGCTAATATCACATACAATAACAATGGACTCGAAATCGCAAACTACCAAAACGTCCATTCTCTTTCAGGAGAACATTAATATATTAATGATGATTGACAATAACTTGTCTTATGTAAATATCTCATATTCATTATGCACTATATAAGTCGAGATTATAAACACATCATCATGTCGAACGTCACCGCTGTGAAAATCAACAAAATTTTAAATCACATGTTCAATGTGAAGAAGAAGACAAGACTACTCACCAAAGAGGAAAAGACAATGCGAGTGGATAGGATAGTGGATGTACTGTTCATGCAAGTGAACAGTAAATACCCGAAGGTAGTGCTCCGGCGCATCGAGGATCATCCACCCAACAAAGTCGTTGGAAAGGTAATTATTCTATTTATTGTTGATAATGGTAATTATTCATCATTGACGACTAGATGATTGTCTAGTCCAGATTCGTTTGTTTTAGGTGCCTCTGAGCTACTCATTCATGTTTGTAGTTTTGTATATTATATTTACTATATTACGAATAGGTAGGATATAATGAAGATCGTATATCGCGTGTTATAAATCACCAATCTTTATCATATCCATACATCGGTGTGTGGTCTTTCTTGTGAACCCCAACTATCGCAACGGAGTGAACTTACTGCAACCCATATTCGATGGACTTATCCGAGATCACTAAGCATCGTTCCATCCACAAATGTACTAAGTGTTTACGGGTTTGGCTAATACAACACGGTTATGTAGTATCAACAGAAGAAGCGTACTACACTCCGGGGATTGTAACAACAGAGTTGTTCACTACGAGATTATTACTCTCAACCACACTGAACTCGACCCCAAACACCAACATTGCTAAATAACTACTCACGATGGTTGTGTAGTCATTTCCCAGATTGCTCCCCGCCGTCATCCAGTAAAAATACCTTACATATCATTTAATGACGAGAATTTATATAGGTTATGTATCATTTACTACCCTGAAAATAATATCATATTAAATATTTTCAGACCCGACCTCAGAGAAAAATGAAGGAAAAACGAACATGCGCATTTTGCAAGACATGCTGCTCGAGGTAGGATTATGTGTGAACTATCCTCATAGGACTCGATCCTAACATCATCAGTCATCATGGGATAACCACCCACGACGATGGTTAAGTCAACTCACACACCGCTCTCCACCAACATCCAGTAAATAGCTTACACAGCATTCGATGACAAGAATTTGTATAGAGTATGTATCATTTACTAATCATAAAATAATTAACAAATTCCATATTTTCAGCAAACCCGACCTCAGAGGAAAATGAGAAAAACGACATGCGCGTTTTTTACAAGACATACTACTCAGGTGGGATTATGTGTGAACTATTCTCGCTGATAGATTCATCCACTCTCTTTTACATATAAACTTCTCAACTAGTCTCGCTTTGATAAAGTGTTGTCAATACTTAGCTACTATTCAACGAGTAAGATTCCATTAGGGTTTATTTTACCAGTAATTACTAATGAAACATCAAATGTCCAAGAAGATTACGTCGGTGAGAGGGTGGTAGTAATCCTATACTCGAATACCGTGAAGCGGGTTGCGTCTTACAATGTAAAGAACAATAATACTGTGTTAATCTCGTATAATGCGCTGAATTACTTTGTTTGTTTTTTCGTCCTTACAGGTTTTCACTGGGTAAACAATCCGATTCGGAGTAAGCAGCATGGTAAATAATACCCACGCGAAGCATGCCGATCGAGGAAATACACCCAACTTAACGAGAGACAATGCTCGATGTGAATGGTTGAATTGTAATGCAATATATGTGATGATTTGAAGCATCACTATTGTAAATATACCACTGTAACATCAGAAATGAGTAAAAATCTTTTTATTATTCCAACGATTGTAATATGTATGAAGGTGAAATAGTGTTGAATCCGACATAGGTGAGTGTGAGTAGTTAGTTTACGTCGCGCTCAGCAATGTTTCAGCTACACTACCCCGGCGATCTGCTTACAAATCGAACCCAACCACTAGATTTGGTTTAGTCGCCTTTTACAACAAGTAAGGGTTCCTAAGAACAATAATATACAAATCTACAAACTAAAAGAAACACGAATGAATTAGTTTTACATCGAGTTGAATCCGACATAGGTGAGTGTGAGTAGTTAGTTTACGTCGCGCTCAGCAATGTTTCAGCTACACTACCCCGGCGATCTGCTTACAAATCGAACCCAACCACTAGATCTGGTTTAGTCGCCTTTTACAACAAGTAAGGGTTCCTAAGAAGACTCGAATGGTTTAGTCGCCTTTTACAACAAGTAAGGGTTCCTAAGAACAATAATATACAAATCTACAAACTAAAAGAAACACGAATGAATTAGTTTTACGTCGAGTTGAATCCGACATAGGTGAGTGTGAGTAGTTAGTTTACGTCGCGCTCAGCAATGTTTCAGCTACACTACCCGGCAATCTGGTTACAAATCGAACCCAACCACTAGATCTGGTTTAGTCGCCTTTTACAACAAGCACGGGTTCCTAACAACAATATCAGCACTGTGAAGTTGGATGATGTTAGATGATTACATGATTAGGTGTAGCGCAAAAAAGAGTCAAAAATATGTAAGACGTTCAGGGCGCCTCCTGTTTCTAACGGGACGCTGGTGAGGTTGTTGAGGATCGGGGCCATCTGGTTCAATTCTGTTAACTCGTTGTCGTCCTCTTCTTCCGCGCAGTTGTTGTTGTCGTCTCATGTCTCGCTGATGAGCTTGTTGTGGTACTACGCGAGGTTGATTACCCAGGGGAGGTTGTTGCTGGGGGAAGCGCTCATTGTTCAGGTCGAGGACCGCTAGTAGGATCCTAAATATGATCTGTCTCAAGTTAATGAGACAGAGTCCTAATAGGCAGAGGATCCCGTCTCTCAATAGATCTATGAGGAAAAAGAATAAAACAGAAATATATTACTGGGAGAACATTTCTATTTCCTCCGCTTCGTTAATCATGATCTCATCGAATACGTTACGCGGAGGAGAGCTTGTATCCGTGAAGAGATTGAATCCTCGTCCTCTATTTTCCAGTTCCATAGATCGTCGACGACGTCGTTTGATGTGAATAAGAATACCCAGAACAATTCCTCCCATAACCACTATCATTGTAACGGACACCGTTGACGCAATTGTGATAATCTCCCCTGCTGGAAATATATAATGAATGATAAGTTCATTATAATATACATATATTTATCAATTATCAATGTCCTCATAGTCTCTGTCAATTTCGGAACTATTTCCATTCGAATTCACTCTCGATCTTAAAAGCCGACCCATTTCAAAACTATCGGGGAGAGTTATTCGCATATGGAGGTAGCGTAACTTTCTACGCAAACCACGGACCATGAAATATAAAATACCGCTTATAAACAATAAGGAAAAGCAAATAACTAAACTTATTCCAAAATTATAAATATTAATCACACCTCTCTTATTAATGTCTATACCTCCTGCTAGAGTCATAGTTGAGTTGTCTTTAACAGTAGTACTTCCAGCATTGGTAGTTGTGTGAACATCAACTACACCGGTGTTGTTAGTAATAGTCTTAGCATCAGGGATGTTGTTACGGGAACTAACAACACTAACAGCCATAACATCAGCATGCGTAGTAGTAGTAGTAGTAGTAGTAGTAGTAGTAGTAGTAGTAGTAGTAGTAGTAGTAGTAGTATCGGTGATGGTATCGCCGAACGAAAGCAGGGTGGTTATTGCATTCTTTTTAGTGGAATCTGAAAATAAAAATAGGAACTACGACTGCGCATAAACTATTAGTATTATAACACGACAATAGATGATACAATAAAGAACCTACCACTGTAACTCGGTACACTCGATGACGTAGTCTTGTCCTTCGTGCGCTCATCTGAAAGCAACAAAAGTTTAAGATGAAGCACACAATGAATGTAATCATCAATTAGCGAGCGAGTAGAAAATAACACTATCCTCAACATATTCCAGAAAAGCTACTCACCAATGATCTTCTTCCCTCCTCCCGTGGTCCCGTCGTCCTTCTTCGTGGTCCCGCTCTCCTCCGACGAAGACCTCACAACTGAGACGAGAACAGAATCACAGAATAAGGATTGAGTTAGTATTCTACGAACGCTTCATTCATATCGTTAAAGGTGAACTCGTCGTGTTGCTAATTATCGACACATCTGTATCCTCGTTTTTCTTACTTACTGATAGTCAAAGTGCTACTGCGTTGTTCGTTGTCCGAGGAAGACGTTGTCATCGTGGTTCCACTCGTCGAGGAGATGATGCCGAGGATGGTTCGATCTGATGCTGTAGAGAGAGAGAGAGAGAAAGAGAGAAGATAAACATTTGTAGTGCCCGAGAGCATACTATTAAACATTCCATAAACAATATCCAGTTGCAGGAACATTATCTCTTATCTAAGAAGATGATACTTACAAAGTGCCTTAACGAACGTTGTCGTCGTTGTTATCATGGATGCATCAGTCGTCTGAAATACAACATAACCATCGAATCATTTACTAAAATGAATAGATCAATTAACTATGTATAAACAACGATTAATGGACTAATTTACTAGAAATCAGTACAAACACGCTATGACATCAAACAACAAGTGGAAATAAAACAATAACAACAAATGTCATCCTATATATCACCAAATGCTAGATATCATCTCTCAATCACACGCACCACAATTACTCGCAGAGAATAACTACTACTACTACTACTACTACTACTACTACTACTGGTGAAACATATTAATCCCTTAACCACGCAAAGGACCGACCGACGAAGGTTAATAATTAATACTCCATATTAAATGAGTTTACTTTATCATACATCATCATCTCCCAATCAACATGATCACTTTTTTTTCCCAAATATTTTAAGATTCGAACACGCGCGCACAACATGGTACAGATCCACATCCTCCTCTGTTGTAGAAATAGTTTACTTGCAGAGAATAACTACTACTACTACTACTACCCCTATCTGCTTCATTTCCATCAAATCATCTGTAAAACATATTAACATAAATAATCACGAGAGAGAGAGAGAGAGAGAGAGCTTAATGTTTACTTACCATCATTGGACACAGAACTCTGTCTCGGTACACTCTCACAAAACTTGGTCGCGCGATCTTCTCGCAGTCCACCCGGCTGTTGCTGAGGTCCACTACTCTCAGATTAGGAAACGATTTTCTATCAATAATGAATGGCTCGTCCCAGTCATGTCCCGTGACACGCACGATCTCGGGGCGTGGGACGATGTCGATGACATCCCGACTACCCCTCCCAAAGCACACCAACTCCCCATCATCCGAATAACATCTTGGAATTCCTATATTCATCGAACTAACCAAAGTTAGCAACGCTAACATTCCCGGCATCTGTAGCATCATTGTAAGTATCGGTCAAATGCTGTGGTCCACCTTTGACCAGTGTCGTCCAACTCTAATCAGTGATATTATCACGCGCGCTGTGTTGCTGCTACCCTCCCGCACACCCCTCCCTATACTGTTATATCAAATCAGTTATCTTTCGTATAATATTTAAATAAAGTTGTACAAAATAATAATATGAACGCATTAAAACAATAAAATCAGGTAATATCACAACGAGGAAATTGATATGAATGTGAAATATAAAGAACTACTTTTTATCGCACTAGTTCGAGCGGACGTATTCGCAGTTAAGACAATACTCTCATTACCCCAAAAAAAATTTTTTTTAAAAATCGCAGAATATCCATCACTCAACCTCGAACATGTCATAAGTTGCATCTTTCTATTATGTTGAAGGATGCGAATAAGGAATTTACAGATATAAACTTTGATTAAATGTATAAATAATACTCTCAGCGTCCTCAGGATTAATGGTGATAATAAGAAGGTTGTTTGATATGATAAAAAGTAGGTGTATTAATCTAACCAACTATTACTTCTATATCGGAACAGTCACTGAACTTATTCTGTGTGAGGGAATGAATTGATAATAAAATATAATGAGTTGTCTCCCTTACACCATCATCGAACTGTATTGCTCTTCCTCTTAATGTTTCGCGCGGCGCGTGACAGATTCCAGAGGCTGGCATGTGTCACTGATAGTAATCTCATCAAATTAGAAACAGTTGTATTCCTCGCACCGTGGGAACCCTAAAATTGAGGGTCGATGTTCATCTCCGCTTGACCACGTAACAAACAGGAACTCTTTATTTTTATTTTATTTCCATAGGTGTCTGAATGTTAATACGCAAGTTATATACTAGACATCACACGAGCCATGGAGTGGACACAACAATCCTCCGATTTATACCCACGACGAAGGAGGGGAGGGCTGACTGGGTTACGAATATTCACGACTTTTAACAAGCTCACGTGTGTGTGTGTGTGTGTGTGTGTGTGTGTGTGTGTGTGTGTGTGTGTGTGTGTGAACTCTTTTGAGAGAGCATGGTACTAAATACCTGAGTGAAATAAATGTAATCAAAATTTGTATTTTTTTCTTATTCCTCGCGTTATCCCTTTAGATTCGTATATCACACACACACACACACACACACACACACACACACACACACACACACACACACACACACACAGACACAGACACAGAGTTACCTCGCTATGCTTTAATATCAAATCAGTTGTCTTTCGCATTACACATTTAATTAAAGTTGTACGAATAATAATTCGAACGTATTAGTAGTCTAGATATAAACTAGAATAAATATCACAAAAGGAGAGTTTTGTTTTGTTGTTTTTTAAACCACACTAGCCATCATCGATCCTATAAAGAGCATGGGTGTGTATGTCAAGTTAGAAAGCGGTATCTCCCTTACGCACCATTGTGGAAAAGACGATTGATATGTTTATTCGCAATGCATGATCGACTCCAGGTGCTGGCTCCGAGTCGAGAGAGACTAACGTGTAATACACAAGTTTTACACTAGCGCTCGTTAACAACCCTCTTGAACCCGGTGCGTTACATAAGGAGTGTAAATTATGTACACGAAGGAGGGGAATAAACTATTGATAGACTTTCTTTTAAAATCACCTCTACTAATCAAGGATCTCGTTAGTGGAACTAACAACACTAACAACCACAGCATCACTAAGTGTAGTAGTAGTAGTAGTAGTAGTGGTGGTGATGGTGATGACGATGGTTAAAAGTTGAGTGGTTATTGCATTCTTTTTAGTGTTATCTGAAATATAAAATATGAACTACTGCTAACACTATTACCAACACCGGTGTGCAGTTGATGTTCGCATAATGGTATCTTAAAAATAAATAAGAACTACTGCTAACACTATTACTAACACCAATGAATTATGCTACCTCCATATGCGAATAACTCTTCCTAATAGTTTTGAAATGTGTTAGGTTTTAACATCGGGAAGTGAATTCGAATGGAAATAGTTCCGAAATTGACAGAGACTATGAGGACATCGATAAATATATGTATATTATAACGAACTTATCATTCATTATATATATTCCAACGAGGGAGTTTTGAATGGAAATAAAACCTAAGTGTATGAAACATCACTCTCATCTTCTTAACTACCTGATATGGAGGATGCCTTGGGGGAGGTATCTACTACAATCCATGAATAGTTTCAATTCTATCGTATCTACAACAGGAGACTTGTACATCTTTTACGAGTTAACGTTAAGGGTAATTATCCAAACATATCCAAGACATCGGGCAAGGTACTTGGAATGTCCATTAAGTGAAGTAGAGTTGATATATTTTACCGATCGTGTATGTATATACCTCAATTATGAATATTTCCAATTCTATCGTAACTACACTAGAGTCTTATAAATCATCCCAAGTTTGACATCAATGGTTAATTAACTAAAACATTCTCTTAGTTCAAGAGGAAAGCTAGCCAAACACCGTTAAGTTAATGCGAGATAACATTTTTTCAGAATAGTATATATATGCACCCATATTTCCACCCAAAGAGACGAATTCGACGCTGATCCTCGTGATACGCCGTCGATAGCCTCACAGCTGTGGAAGACGACATGATGAGTGAAGAGACTCAGTTACCCGTGATGATGACAGTTAAGAAGGGAAAGTTCACGCCGGTCATTAACAAAGGTGCGGAGTCTGCGCTACCTACAACACCAGTTAAGAAAGGAAAATCCTCACCAATCATTAACAAGGATCGTAAACGAGGCAAACAACAGACTAACAGTAAACTAGCGAAGCGAGTAAAATGGGACCCCAACGACGAGCTCGAGGACACCGAAACGGTTATATTGACTGATTCGGAATCATCTGTTGAAGATATGATCCAACCAAGGAAGAGATTCGTCCGTGAAGAAGATGCGGATGACGATGATGATGCTGAACACACATCAAACGCTTCAGACCAAGATGTGGAGATAGTGTGCGATGAGGAATTCGATGATGACGATGACGACGAAGATACCGACTCCGACAGAACAGAGGAGGATGATTATACGACTTGTAAAATAAAGAACACAGTCTCCAATTCGATTACAGTGAAATTTGATGAGGCATCTAAATTCGTTTTCATAACAAAGAGGACCTCCGACGGAAAAACCAGGAGACTACGCTTCCCGGAGATTATCATCAAAAAGGTAAGAATACAGAAATACAGATTCTGCTACCTTTCAGTATTGAGTTTCAACAGCTCTATCGCACCCATAACGCACGGGTAAAAATATTCGTACACAAGAAGTACATAATAGACTCGTTACATAAATAAAATCCGCATTTATTGTGATAAGCAAACAATTCTCAGCGTCTGTTTCTTCGATGCCTATATGTCTCCCTCCCTATCTGCTAATGCCAATAAGTAATACACATTTTCAGCGTAATTTGAACTCAACACCTAGTATCGGTCTCATGCGAGATAAACAAACCCAACCCAATCGCTCAGTATCCCGAGTATCCCTGACTGTTTCGCTTCGGGGAAAATAAGTTGAAGTACAAAATATTATAGTGATTACACACTTATCTATTGTACGGTAATAACTTGATTATATGGTTTTAACAAATAGCAATGTATTGTGTATATCATGAATAAGAGATAACTATATTTCATTATGTTCGTTTTTTAACGACCAATATATCGTTTGTTGATACAACTAAAATATAAATATTCTGCATTAATACTCACAAATATCTTAGTAATATTTTATGTATTATTTTTTAGCTCGGAGCGAAAGTTGGAGAAGTGAAGGAGGAATATACTCGTTTGAAGCACAAATTTAAGACAAGATATGAGGTGAAGAAAACCTCCCCCATCCTTCTCTCCAAAAGACCTTGTTATCGGGCAACGTTCGTGAAGCTCTCCAACTTTTGGTATCTTGATGTTCGTTCCTTTGGTGGGAAAAACGGGACGCGCTACGAGAGAAGGAACGGGATATGTTTCCCGGTGCAAGACTACTTTAAGACAATATCTCACCTATAGCTAATCAAGAATGGAAAGAAAAAATAGACAGAAGACGTCGAGGAAACAATATCAATGCAGTATATGCAAACAATTGGTGGAGGGCTATTATGCTTTTCGTCGGCATTTTGCGCTATGTTCTTGCGCGGAAAGACGTTACTTTCAATGTATAAAATGTAACTCGAAATTTGGTACCCGGAGAAAGTTTATTTATCACATAACCCGATGTGTAAAATATAATCAACATAATCAGGACAATCATCAACGAACGATGCTTCATCGGGGACGAGGAGGAGGGACGACTACTGATACACATGTTTCCAGCAGTAAACATCGCCGAAGTATTTATTTATGCGACCTTTGTGGAAAAACATTTTACGGAGTATATAAGTCATTCTATCGCCATAGAACAACGTGTTGTAACACCACCACCAGTGGTAATGTTGAAACAGATGATGAAGTTGGAACTGTTCATTTATGCGATCTGTGTGGGACGATGATGTGTAATGAAGACAGCGAAGCGTTTCGTCGCCACAGAACATTATGTAGTAACATCACTGATGTTGACGTTGTATCCTACAACTGTCCTGTGTGTTTTAGGACGTTTCTTACACGGACTAAGTTTAATAAGCACATTAAATCGTGCGGAAAACAAACCTCTGAAATACATTTATGCGATAGATGTGGCAACACATTCGGAAGTTGCGTACGATTGCTCAACACCTAAGGCAGTGTAAAGAAAATAGCGGTGGGAATAATGAGCGCAAAGAACCTTGTTTTAGGTGTCGTACGTGTCAGAAACCTTTTCCCAATCGTAAATTATTATGGCGACACCAACGACGACAACATCATGGTGGTGGTAGCGGCGAACGTCTTCAACCAGAACCCTGGGCGAGGGATGATGTTAAAAGACCTTGGACAGACGACGAAGGAACAGTTATAGACGAACCACTAGAGGATGTATACGACACTCATAGAGACATTATATTGCGTAGACACAATAATTCAGGAACTGTGGGAAACGTTGTTCATACCTACAATTTTCCGATGTCGGGAAATGAAGACCCAGAGGCGATTAACTATCAAGAACAATTGTCTTATATTTTTCAAAATGAACATAATTCGTTTAAGGTGAATCTCTCCTTCGGGGTAATCTTAAGACATCCCGAGAGCGGTGAGTACAGATATTTTGTACCTTATAGAAACACTTTTATCTTCGACACCCCTCCACTTGTTTCTAATTTTAAATCACTCCCTCGGTTGGTAAAGAGAATACAAAAGAAAAGCATTAACGATCACGTGCTTCAGCAGCGTCCTAATACAAAGTGGAAACCCGTTTTCATCACAAATGTATCATACTGGGTGTACAGGACTAGTTATGTCTTAGGTCGTTATCCGAGAGTTGAATTACCGCTATGGTTGAAATCTAAACGAAGCGTTCTGTTCACCAAGAGCAATCAGATCGATTCATTGTGTGCCTTCAGATGTTTGAGTCATCATCTAACGCATCGCGTTGTAATCAGACAATCTCCCCTGAAAAAGGTCTCAGTCTTGAATTTGTTTAGAACATGGGTGCGAGTAAAAAAGGAAAAAATATCTCTGCATACTTTTAGTGGGTTGAAAGTTCCTGATGATGTTCCTTTATTCGAAAAAACGTTTAATGTTCGGGTGAACATATTTCGTCTCTGTAACGAGGGAAACTCGTGTGAATCTGTGTATCTTTCAAAAAGGAAAACCGCGAAGGAGAGTTCCACTCTTAACATGAATTGTTATGAGAATCACCTGTCTTACATCACTAATCTTCAAGCTTATACTAAACGGTATAAGTGTCGTTTATGCGATGTGTGTTTCACAACACAAAGCAAGTGTAGGCGTCACGAAAAGTCTAACTGTTGTCAGAGGAGTAAAGTTAAGTACCCGGGTGGTTATTTTACTCCCCCGAAAAACATTTTTGAAGAGCTCCAAGAACAATGCAATATTCATGTGCCTGAAAAGGATAGATTATACGAATATCACGCCATGTTTGATGGTGAAGCTTTATTACTACAACAAAAACAACAGGACGGAGGTGAAGATGAACCAAAATCTACAACATGGACGGCGCGTCATCACCCTATATCCATCTCGGTTTGTTCCAACGTTCCGGGTTATGAGAATCCCAAATGCGTTGTAACATCCGACAAGGAATCCTTACTAGACGAAGTCGTTAACTACCTGTCGGAGATCAGCGATGAAGCACGGAGACTAACGGAGATTAGACTCGCACCCTCTCTACGACAACTCCAAGAACAGATGGATAAATTACACCATCGTAGAGAAATGAATACCACGGGAAACAAGGCGATGGGGGATTACGATGAGGATAGGGGAAAAGATCAAGTAGAAAACATCGATGAAGAAGATGATGAGGAAGAAGCAGATATTTCTGAGGCTATGTGTAATCGACTGTCGAAACCTAACGTGTACAATGAGATGATTCGACAACTGGATCAAACGTCCGAGATACACGTCGACTACAACGAGTGGGAGGATATTGCGGACGATGACGTGCGCTGCAACGCATCATCGTGGACGGAGATTGATGAATGGCTATACCAAAGGATGGTTTCCTTAACAAGAAAACTACATCAATATTCTTCTCAACTCCCCGTTTTGGGTTTTAACAGTTCGAAATATGACCTAAACTTATGGAAAAGTAAATTAGCTAAGACGCTTAACCTCGTTGAAGGGAAAAATGGCAATTTCGTTATCAAACGTAACAATCAATACGTTTGCATCGTTACCGATAAATTTAGAATACTAGATATCTCTCAGTACCTACCTATTGGGACGAGTTATGATCGATTTCTGAAAACTTTCAAAATTTCACAATCCAAAGGATTCTTCTGTTATGAATATCTTGATAGCGAAACAAAGTTAGGTGAAACCAAACTTCCTCCTGTTGAAGCATTTTGGTCCTCATTAAAAAATGTGAACACCCTCGAGGATCCGAGTAGAGCGGAATATGATGATTTCATTAAAGAGCACGTTAACGACTCAGAGGAAGAGGTGTTGAAATCGTTAAATCTGAAGAGTATTCCGCCAACAATCGAGGATAATTATGCATATTTGCAAGACATATGGGCTACCAATGATATGAAGACGCTCAGAGACTTTCTTATCTGGTACAACAACCTAGACGTCCAACCCGGGGTTGAGGCTATTCATCGATTGAAACAGTTTTATTGGACGGAAACTGGTATTGACATATTCAAAGATGCTGTGTCTGTGCCCGGAATAGCTAGAAAACTGATTTTTCAAACAGCCTTACGCCGAGGCGTGAACTTTTCCCTATTCGGAGAAACCGACAGTGATCTTTGTGAAACGGTGAAACGAGGCATATGCGGAGGTCCATCCATAATATTTTCTCGTTATCACTGTGAAGGGCAAACTTGTATACGAGGTGAACGGGGTAGGATTTGTCAAAGATGCATAGGATTAGATTGCAACGGATTGTATTTATATTGTCTGTCGTTGGACATGCCCACAGCCTACTTTATACGTTGGTTACCAGACGACCAAAATTTCGATAGATTTCACCCCAAAAAATCTGAACGCTACACTCGAAGCTATGATTGGTTGGATTGGGAATCTCAAAAAAGAGGAATTACTTTGCTTCATAAAATGAATTCAGGTTACGAAAAAAGAATAGGTCCTTTTCTGGTTGATGGGTTTGATGCGCAGTCTAGAACCTGTTTCGAATTTCTGGGTTGTTATTTTCACGGACATCATTGTTTAAGCCAACAAACGGATGAGTCGAAAAAGCGATATTCCAGGACTTTAGAAAGAGCGAATTACATTAGAAATCTTGGATACGATTTAGTTTGCATGTGGGAGTGTGATTTCAATGCCATGTGTCAAAGTGATGCTCAACTACAAGAGTTCCTATCATCCAAACAGTATCCGTTCCATGGTAAACATTCTAATGAGAGGGTGAGCGGAAATACAATTCTCGAATCCGTGATTGATGGTACTTTCTTCGGAATGGTGGAAGTAGACATTCATGTACCAAATGAACTTTATGAACATTTTGCTGAAATGTCTCCCATATTCGCCACATGTAAGGTACCTTTCAGTAAGATAGGTAATCACATGCAGGAATATGCTCGTCGTGAACAAATCAACCAACACGATCGAACATTACTCATAGGTGGAATGAAAGCTGAACAATTATTATTGGCTACTCCATTACTGAAATGGTATTTGGAACACGGACTAGTAGTATCCAAGGTCCATCAGGCTGTGGAATACCGAAAAAACAGATGTTTCAAAGACTTCACGGAGAAGGTCACCAAATGTAGGCGTTTGGGTGATGCAGATCCTGATTTCGCTATCATGGGAGAAGTGTTTAAATTGATTGGGAACAGCGCCTATGGATCGATTCTACTGGATAAATCTCGTCACACAAAATGTAATTATGTGCACGGAGAAGATAAGGCATTGTGCGCTATAAACGCTACCAATTTCATGTCTATAAACGAACTAGACGATGAGGATTTTGAAGTGATATCCAGCAAAAGGACTATTTCTATGGATATTCCAATTGTACTGGGATATTATGTTTTGCAATACGCCAAATTGCGAATGTTGGAATTTTATTACGACTTCTTAGATCGTTTCATTGATCGAGAAGATTTCGAACTTTTGCAGACAGACACAGATTCTCTGTATTTTGCTATCACGGGAAAACGTTTGCAAGATGTAATCAAACCCGATAGGATGAAAGAGTTTGAACAGATGCTACACGGGTATTGTGATAAGGATAATATTGAAGCGGACAACAAATCACATTTTCTTCCCAGAGAGTGTTGTTTTCAACATGCGCAACACGATAAACGCACACCTGGATTGTTTAAGGTGGAAGCCGAGGGTAGTGAAATGGTCTCACTCAGTTCGAAAACATACGTCCTTCGTCTGAACAAAGATGAACAGAACGTGAAAGTAAGTTCCAAGGGTCTCAGTAAGAAAAATATTAGTGATCCGCTACGGAACTATCGACTGGTCTTAAGAGATCGCAAAACTCGATCGGCAGTCAACACCGGTTTCAGACCCAGAAACAATACTGTGTATACCTATCATCAGAGACGATGGGGTCTCTCATACTTCTACATCAAGCGTCGAGTGTTGTCGAATGGGGTGTCTACACGACCCTTACGCATGGTGTTAAAACCCGTGTCTCGTTAATAACTCAGATGACACAGCAGCATTGTGTCTTAAGATGTGTCTTCGATGGTTTGTTGTTGTTGCGATGGATATTGTATATGGTGAAAGTGTATTACATGAATATAGTGATCATTATGAATAAATACTACACTAAAAAACAACAACCATGATGTTTCCTTATTTTATTCGGAGAGTACACATACATATCTTTTCTCTCGTAGACATCGACCTAGAGATTGATATGACATATTACAGTGCAGAGCTTGATGCATATAATATATAAATAACTGTAACTGGCAACACATTAAGCAGCTTAAATTATGTGTATGTATTCTACAACAAACAGAACCAGTATCGCGAAGCGATAACATATATTATTTACTATTAGAATATACATCCAAGCATACGACTAAGTCTGGTTTTCACTACACAACATTTTAGGATATACATACCAGTAATATCACGAGTAATAACACGGATCGGGGAGAGATAATAACAACATAAGAATTTCTAGAAGATACAAACTGACATCGTGATATTAATCTCTTGCTTAGTATTTACCTTAACAAGAGTTAACTATCATACACATGTTATCCACGCATAATACATTTTCAATATCGAATCCATGGGAAATTATTATTTTTAGGGATGAAAGTCAATGATTTACGTTCTTGATCCGATTCTTTCTTCTCTGTTATTTTCTTCTTTTTTTCTTTGCAAATATTAACAGGTGCATTTGTGATGATATTCAACTCGTTCGTCTCATCGGTTGATCTTTTCCTTGTGTTGGGTATTCTATCCAGTGTTGCGTAGTTGGTTGGTTGTTCTGTGTTATTTTCCTTGCACCCTTCAACTTTACCCCTTTCTGTAGTAAGACACACGCCTTCACTGTTGACTTTATCATTCTCTCGAATCATTCTTTCGTATTTCATGCGAGGTATTAGCACAAGTTCTCGAACTCGATTCGGGGATGAGAACCGCTGGGGGTTGTTCATCCTGTTCATCGACGTCTTCCTCTTCCTCTTCTTCGTGATAATCTAATAATCCGATGATTAGCGGGAGTAAATGCCTGATCTGTAATAACAATCTCTTCGTGGACGTTCTACATACGTTTTTGTCTGCTATTCGCCGTAGAAAAGACTTTTTCACCTCCAGTTGTAGTTTTTGACTGCGAGATATGGGTATGTTGCCCTTTAAAATGTTCAGACATATCTCAGCTAGGGTATCTGTCTGTTGATTGGTCATCCTCTGCAGTACCGCTCTTCGTTGGTTGTCTGAGGTTGTATCTCTGATAAACTCTAAGAACGTTCCATTGTTGGGTAATGAAGGGTGATGGAGTTCTTCCTGGTTTCTCATTCCGGTGAATATATGGTTAAAACTTCTCCTGGAAATATGTGTGTCCTGAACTGAAATTGTGGATCTCCTCTTGGGGAGAGATCTATCATCAGATAACCAAAAGGATAATTGTTGGTGGATTTTTCATACACATCGAGAAAAAAACTTCCACTTCGCGGTAATATCTGGCGTCCGAAGGTGGCTACTTGAGATCGATCCCTTCGATTCTTAAGCAACACAATATAATGCGAATTGAGAGATATGGTTCTCGCGTACTTTCCATATGAAGTAGACGGGAATAGTGTCTGACTGAGAAGGCATACTGATATATTTAAGTGGTGACTAGTCGTTGTGAACAGTTTGCACATGATAGGATCACGTGATACCTCTTCAATAAGATCATCGATGACAATCAGTTTGTGATGTTTGGCGGTATTATCGCTTTCTCCCCATTCCAAAATAGTTTCCTCATTCGGTAACCCCTTATGAAATCCGATTATGGAACCTTTCTTCCTCAACATCACATCGTAAAGACCCTGCCACAAAGAGTAACACACCATGATTTTTGTAACATTCTGATCAAACACGACGTTAGCATGATCGATTAATCTCTCGGTGAACCATGTTTTACCGGATTGCGTCGAACCGCTTATGAATATGGTAGATGGAGCTAGAATTTGAAGTACCACATCTTCTTCTTCCTCCTGGGTTTTCTCGATGTTGGCTTCAACGCATTCACTTTGCGAGTCATCCGTACTTCGGTTCATCGTAGCTAGCTACTGAGACATATCGGGTATCTCCTGTGTATATATCCCCACACGTAACCATCATTCTGTTCGTAATTCATCATGGAAAATGAACTGACGATATCAAGCATAGGGAATCCTCTCAAACGAAGCAATAGGTAATATATAACATAATATCCACACGTATAGCTGTCTAGTCCTTGAAGACGTCTTGGATTTGAACCAATTACATTCTTCTTGCTCGTAATAGCTGCGATAAATCTGCCCACTTCTTCGAGTTGTCGAGTGATAGACATCTCACTCAAACTGTCGAATAACTCGACGTTATTGTTTGAAAAATAGATAGCAAACCAGTGTTGACCAGGTGATGACCTATCATCTGTATTAACGATGATGGCGCATGGTGATCGGTTTCGCATTTTGGTGACTAGACCTTTGGATAATTCATTTTTAGCGTAAATACCAAGTACGCGAGCGCGCAACACGGGGTCGCATTCAATAATACATTCCATTTGTCTAGTATTCATCCTTGTTCTACCCCTCTTTTACAAAATAATATTTCTGGATTTATCAATCTGAAATCCGTCACCGAACTCCGCATACACAATGCACGTGACTGTTTCTGTCAAAGCCGTTCCAAACTGTGCTTCAAGTCGAATGGATCCTTGCTTGCGTAAAGTTAGGTACGAATGCGCATTCGTGCGTCCAAACGTCGGTTCTATAGGAAAAACGTATAAGCCATAGCCTCCACCGAAGTCTCCCCTTTCGAGATATATGGTGCTTAGTCCATCGACCTCACCTTCATTCGCAAACCAGGTTCCGTTGTAGCGAAATAAGTTGACAAATGCTGGAATGATATTTTGACCGTGTGTCTTGTTGAAATTTAATTTCATCGGTCCGGTTTCACCTATACTTTTACCATCGCAGTATAGAGCTATTTCACACAAACCAAAGTTTGCGAAGTTATAAGGTGTTTTTAGACAAATCACCCGCAACTGCTTTTGATGACACGAACCCGATGACCACTTTATTGGGACGAGCACCTTGAAAAATATTGTCATATGTAAACGCCACCTGTCCTGCTGGTATGGACATCATTTTTACTTCGGTTCGCTTGTAGGGATATTTCGCTGGCGTGGTTGATAGAGCAGTGTTGTGACCCCACATGACCCCCGGATTCACTTGAACCTTCATCACCTTCAAGACAATATCTTCTATATTTATGGCATATTCCTGATCATGTTTCGACGCCATGAGTGCGAAATTAACCCTCGAGCGATAAAGTTTAACTTGTACGTCGACTTGATTCAGAATGTAACGATTGATGTGAAACAAATCATGCATTAGACATCCGGCCATGTCAAAGCATTTACTGGATGATGTGAGTTTAGTTCTCTCGTACAACCCTTTGTTGTTTCCGTTTGGATTATCGTCGTCCATCGAACCGTTTGTATCCCTCGTGTACAGTTGAGTAGTTAATTTGGATTTAGCATCCACCACGTTCGTGTTCAGCAAGGTTTGTATGATTGCTTTGTAGGGATAGTGATTATTGGTGGAAGTAATTAACCGCCCTTGAAGCCACACATCTACTTGACTGAAAACTGAATGCAGGAACAAATTAACGGGTCCGCATTCTTCACTTGCGTCCAGATGTGTTCCGTCTCCTTTGGTTATTCTACATTTCATGTATACCATTGTTCTTCTCATATCTATGTATTCTAATCCATTTTGACCGCTGATGTGAAATTCTATAGGCGTATTCCCAGTAAGAGGGGATATAGGACGACAGTCTTGAATGTAGGTCCTTTCTACTCCCGTTTGAGTTGGTGGTAAAGTGAATAAATCCAATTCAGAGGGTTGAGTTTCGCTAAAGAATTTGGAATCACTGACAAATGTAGACATGCTTGTTCTTGTTATCCGAATATATCTCCAAACAATCTCCTTTTCGTTTTACGTCTTCACTCTTTTGTTACTACTCCTCTTCTTCTTACCTCGATGTTTAACGTTCTTCTTCTTCTTCTTCGTGTTCCTCTGTGTTCTTGCTCTGTGCGAGGTTGATCTCACACTACCACCTTTCTGGTTACGTCGTTGTTTTTTAACCCGCATTCCTTTGTCTATAGCGATGCGAGAAACTGTTTCCCGGATTCCGTTCAATTTCGGCTTTCGCTTGATCTACTGCTTGTTCACTAGGTGCTACCAATTTTATATCCTTCATACCCGAATCAGATCCCATGGTTGTTGCACTGTCACGTGATGATAGAGATAACATTGTTGGCATATTCCGGAAGGTGGATATAGTCATCCTACCACCATAAGGTTCATTATTCGCGTAGGTAGTCGTTTTACCTTGAGCGAGTTCGGCATAGTACTTGCGCCATACGGATGGGTTTGGAACATACAGACTATCCTCGTCTTCTTGCGGTGTATGTCTGATCATGTTTAAACAATAAATGGATATCGTCGTAGTTGTAGAGTCAAAGAAGACACTTCTGATAAGAATGTAGCTGGGTTACCTGAACTGTCTGTTATGTAGATATCGAATTGTTGAATGGTGTCATTGACCAATCTTAGTGCAATGTCGTAAGGTTCCGAAATTAGTACTTTCCAGGTGGAATTAGACGTTGGTGAGACTCGTCGAAGAAGTGGTTGACGATTACCACCCACTATAACGGGTTCGCAAATGGAACAATATATATATAAGAGTTCATCAGTAACTCGTTTTTTTTTCTTCCGATTCGTTAGAGTATTTGCGTAGAATTCTCTCAAGGAAATTATCCACTGTCCTTCTAGGCGTAATGGTTGTTTGAGGTATACTGAAAACTGGTAGGGTTTATTTCAGGAAAATAGTCCATATTATCATCGCTGTTAAGAAAAATCCATTCCATGATCAGTTAACTGTTTGATCGGTTAGCTGATTCTCTTCGATCAAGAATTGAATTTCTCGGGGAACCCGAGCCATTTACGATACACTTGTTTTATGTTCTTGTTGTTCTGACCGCGTTTCGTTCTCTTCTTCAGAATCCTTTCTATGCGCCACTGAGCTTCATTCGGATTTTCGTGATACTTCTGTAGTTCCTTCTCGTAAAATGTTCCATCTACCGGATCCGATTGTAAATCCTCTAACCAGTAGATAGCGAGTCCCTCTCTAATGCGACGTTTCCTTATTCGAAAAATTTCCTCAGACCATTTCTGTTCATATTCCTTCTCAAACGTCCTCTTACTCAGGGAAACTCGAACAAAATCACCAACTTTAAATTTATACCTTCTTTTATAATGCACTGTTGTCCTTGTCTTAGTTTTGTATTGGTCATTGTGTTTGATGACGTTGATGTTGGTTCTTTCTATTTCGGGGGAATAAGTTTGCAACCACATCTCAGCTTCGTTTTTCGGAGTGATATCTGCAGGACTCGCACCTTTCAATCCGTTATGCGGACGATGGTTGTAGTTGAAAATGAGGTCAGGTAACACATCAACATATCTGTAAGTATTTTTGAATGTAAAATATCTGAATATTAATGTCCTGAGTGTGCGAATAAATCTTCGGCATAGTTGGCCTTGACATCGGAATTGTGCGTTACGAAATGTTTTACATGGAATTTCTCAAATACCTTTTTTCATTTGTTTGTTCTGAAATTCTGATCCTTTATCAGTCCTAAAAAGGAATGGTGGTTTTCTTATAGAAGTGAGTAGCTTATCGGTAGCATTTGCAATGGTTTTAGCTGATTTATCTTTCACTGTGCTAAACCACACATATCTGGAGAAACAATCTATCAGAAGAAGGATGTATTTTATTCCATCATTGTATTCTGATAGATTTGAGACATCGCAAAGATCGGCGTCTACCTGAATATTCATTCCACCGACTATAACTCTGTTCCTTTTAAATTGTTTGGGTGGTGTTCTGTGAAGGTTGTAGGCATCTTGTTTCTGTAACCATTTACTCACTTGGTATGGTTTCACGTTGGAATGATTACTTCTCAAACTTTTGAAGAATTTCTGTGATCCCGCGAATGCCCCCGGATTCCTTGGATTAAAGTAGGATCGTTGAAACACTTCCTCTGTTGACATTTTCATAGGTTATAATATTCGGTTTCCCACGTGTGTGATATACGTTTGACCACTCCAAGTATCCACTGGTCTGTTTTCAGTCTCGTGTCTCTATAATCTTGACACTGATACTTCAATGAATATAAGGGGGAAACATTCCGTATGAATGGTGTTTGAGAAATGTACGTATTCCACAATCGCGTGACTTCGTATTCATCAATTGTTGATAATACTTCCCTAACGCAATGCGATAATTCTTCATCAGTCTTAATCTCCTTTTTGTCCACACTCTTCCATATTGTTACTATATATGCGCGAGTTAGTAGCTTTTCGAAACATGTATTGATAATTGATGTCTCGATTTCGTCTACAACCATCGCATCCATTATGTTCAATATTCAAACTTCCTGAATATATAGACGATTGGTATACGAACCCGCATACAGCTATGAGTTGTTTGGAATGTGCTGCAGTGATCAAGATGTGGTTATTTTCAAATGGGAATCCGTTGATGAATAAATAACGTCTTCTTCTGCGAAATGTTATGGTATATGAGAACTCTTGCTTAACAACAGTAGTGTATTAGTACGACAAGCATCATTCACCTTGACATTGTGTTGACGTCGGCGCTAAAAAAAACCCCAACCAAACTTTAATACAGGATGAGGGTGATGTTTACCTTTTGGGTGTATGTTTATCTGGTTCGTGTATACCCTTAGAGATTACGAGGAGGGATAGCAGTTCAGGGCTGCGGAGCAGGGTATTGGTTTAACATAGGGCGCTTTTCCGGGAAACAGACCACACTATACTACTTCAGTCATATTTGATCAGGTCATACAGTTATACAATATTATTATATTCATAATGGTGAAATACTGTAAATATTTGGGAAAATAAATGGTATTTTCACTGAGTAGAATAACATATTTCACTGAGTAGCTGGAACTACTTTCTGACTAAAGAGTTTCCTCCCTTACGACAGAGTTGTGTCCCTTTGTCCTGCTAGAAACCATTCGTGACCAACTCGTGTTATTCCGGGACAAGCCCAATAGCGACCCATGCCACTCTGAAAGGATTTCATATTGGCGCATGAACAGCAGAACTTCTTTAAACAGGAACGATAACTCTATTCCTGTTTGATTCCAATGGTTCTTCAATCTCACCGAAGTACTCATACATTGTGTTGCTGTTTTTGTTTTTGCTTATTTATTTTAAAGAAGTAAACCTCCTTGATACACCTAACAGAAGGAGAAAAAACGCATTTCTTAAAGACATATTCAGACGTAATTATTACCAGATGTTCACCTTATATTTTTCCAATTATATTTCTAAAAAGGGATTAATAACCACAGATGGGCTTTGTGTTGTTGAATATGCAAATAAAATGTATAAAAAATCCGGCTAGATTAAATCCCAAAGCAGAAACTCAAAACTGAATTTAAAATATTTCGCAAACTGAACATTCATGTAACCTTGCTGTCATACCTCAAGTGGAAATTTAAATGAGTTCGCTGAAGAATATATGAATGAAAAAGGTCAGACTAAGATATACCCAGAGATATGAACCATATACCCAATTTTAAAGGGTATAATTGATTACTTACAAACATATATAAAATCATTGTTTTGAAACTCTTATCGATTTATAATAACATTTCCTAATACTGTTGGAAGCGCACGTACAATGGCCACAACAAGCCTTCAAGGTCGCCAGATATACACTGTACTAGCTTGTGAACGTCGAATGTAATCAATCGACGGTCGGTCCCCATATTCTCATCCAGTATTTGCAAGGGTCTTGCATAAATTTGCGTGATGCATTTGGGTCTTTAATAGTCATATGCTGTACTCATGTTTTGCACGTGAATAGAAATAAGTGCGGCTCTCGGTTGTGTTCCATAACAGTCAAGCTCATCATGACAATCATGATCGTTATAACCATTCACAATCGTGTATGTTTGCATTCGTTCATGCATGTTCTTCTAAACCATACCAACACTGAAAGCATGCTTAATTTGGCATATGCGTACAAACTTGCGATCATTATTTTCAATTTATTTGTTTGCGTTTCTTTTTTTGAAGAGTGTATAACTATTCCCTGAAGCAACTCCAGCCACCATTGAGCGAACAGCTGAATAGGCCAAAGATGAATTTAATGTAAGCACCGATATATACTTTTGTACTATTGTGTTTTACAGAAAAGGAAACAAGACAACAATTAATGTCCCAGCCTACTTAGAGCCTGTATGGATGGACACCGGTTCCCGGCCTAACACTATCCTTCTTAGAGCCTGTATGGATGGACACTGGTTCGGAGTTGAACTACTCTTGTCTGGGGGCTTGGCAGACATCAACGCTAGTGATATACACAGGAACACACCAGTTATGTTTGCAGCGATGAAAGCTTAAAAAAGACATATTCCACTTACCTGTGAGGGAAGGCTAATATCTGTCCTTAGTGGATGAAGAGAAAAAGACGATTTTACATATGGACATGGACAGCAGAGACGGGCGTAAAATTACGCCAGTAATGAAAGCATCTCCCAGGGGACATGCAGCCGTTCTTTATGTTGTTGTGGGTATAGGTACTGATCTCTTACTTGTGGATGGTAATTATCGCACCATGTTACATTTAGTCTGTTTGGGAGGGAGTATTGAGATAGTTGATCATGTCCTTGGAGAGAGAGTCGTGTGGACATAAACAGCAGAGACGACGTTGACGCCACGCCGGTGATAGTGCAGCCAGCAAGGGACATAAAGACGTCTTTGACTTACTGGTAAGCAAAGGAGCCGATCTGACCCTGGAGACAGTGGCACTGTTCTGTATGCGGCCTGTCAAGGAGGCAATACTGAAATAGTTAAATATGTTCTTAGACAGAACGTTTCATCCATTAACACAAAGGGTCCTAAGGGTTCACACCGCGGTACAACTGGCAGCATATCTTGGGCACTGGGAAGTTTTCAGCTTGCTTGTTTTGAAAGAAGACGGACACACCATATCAAAGTTTGCCGCAAGTTGGGGACACAAAGATATTTTCGACCTTCTGGTGGAGCAAGGAGCTGATCGGGCACTTGCAGTGATGGCTACAACATTCTCCTCGTGACTTGTGCAGAGGGGAATATAGAACTCATTAAGTATGTCCTCATAAAGCACATTGTGGACATCAACAGTTGGTCAAAGCATGGGGTAACAGCAGTAATAGAAGTTACTTCAAATGGATACAAACAGTTGTTACATCTGCTAAGCATTAATGGAGCCGATATGACCACAACGGATGAAACTGGTTCTAACATTCGACATTTGGCGCTTTTGCAACATGAAGAAGAGACTGCACAATGTATCCGTACTCAGGACTTTGTCAACATCAACGGTTCAGATGACAAAGGAATGACGCTAGTGTTATGTTACCTGGGGTTTCGGGGTGTTCTACCCTTCCTCCCTAGGCAATCTGTCTAGCCACTCTGATTCGGGGGATGATGTAGCTAGATGGATAATCAAGTATAAGTCCAGTATAGTGTCCAAGTCCTGTTTATTTTAACATGAATTCTTTCACAAAGGTCCTCAAATATTTCCTAGATTTCCTGGTTTACATACATCACATATTCACACATCTCCTGGAAGAACTTGTTGGTTTCTTTCACAACTCCTAAGTTACAATTTCATCTGAGCCATTCTCTCAATATGCAGAGAGAACCTCTCAAGTCAACGGCAGGGCCCAGTCTTCCGCTCTCTCCCAGTCAACTCAGTTTTGGTTCTCTTTACAATTTTTGGGCTCCTCCCCCCGAAATGATGTCCTACCTCCTACAGAAATGACTCATATCCAATCTTGATAATTAGTTACTTTCATTAGTCCCTTTCGGAGACTTTATTTGGTACCATCAATTTCTTCCAGTGATAAAATGACATTGTTAGTTATCCTTAAGCCATACATCAACCCAACGTTGGCATATCTAACTAATATCTCAGACTGGTAGATGCTACTAGATACTTAATCAAATCATTTCAGATCCTATGCATGCCCCTTTATTGACAAACTGACCAAACTGACCATCTGTATCCCAAATGTCCATCCACCCAATTTGTGTAGAAACACCAGTTTGAACGTTTCACCCTCATTTATGTCAATTGAGAGAAATTGTTATTCCCCCAAGAAAAGTGAATCAATAACAGTTCAGTCAGCTTGGTCAACGCACTTTCCCAGTACATTCACCCTTCTTAACTTGACTTCAAATTTTCCTTAAATATTTATAAAATGTATATAATGTTTTCAACTCTAAATACCCTGGTTATACATGCCCCTCCCGTTGTAGAGCATGTCCCATGCGACTGATAAATGGCTCAAGTTCTAACATACATACACATATATCAAATACATAACAATTGTTTACATATCAATAAGTCAAGAATATAATATCAATGAGAAATATCAAATAAGTAACTACATATTTGAGGACCAGAAAACGCAAAATTCAAGTACAGGTAATTGTCTCAGATAGGATCTGTCTTAGGTTGTACCTATCTGAGAAGTGTAGAAGACATGTTTAGAGCAAATAACATTGTAAAGTAGCAATTGGTGATTGAATATAATAAATGCAAACATTATAGGTATTACAAATCAAATCAAATATCGAAAGTTTGGATTCTTGAACATTTTCTTCTGTTTTTTCTTTACAAATCATGATAGTTTTACAACACCATATTATACATCCAAATTATAAATGTACAAAGCATGCAACATCAGAATACAATATGGAATCATTTATACATGAGGACACTAGTATGTCTGAGTTCACATAAGTTTGTAAAATGAATTAGATTATTCAAAGTCACATCAGCTTTTAAAATGAAACTTGAAAGTCATCACAATGTTCTCCTGTCTTGAAGGAACTGAAGGTGAAATTAACTTTATATCTTGTTTGAGTTACTGTTGAGCAAGGTGGTGGAGCAGAAAGACTACCCAACTCGTGAATAAGTATTGGATATTGTTCACTTCCATGTATCAGTGGAAACAAAAATGAATAAAATTATGAGTACAAATAAGCATTCATATATGAGATATGAAGTTCTTGATATCCATTGCATGTCCCCAATCAGAGTTCAGCTATTCATTAAGATAGAGTCAGTTGGGTATATGTAAATGGCTTTATGGCTCTTGAAGACACTCTTTCGAATGACTTTTCTCGATAAAGTTGAGTGTTTCTGTCATTGGACGTTACTGGTAACATCATAGAGACATAGTAGTAGTGTAATGTCTGTACCTTAGAAGCTGTGTAGTATTTGAGTATTTCTATCCTTTGGAAGTCAATTTTATTACCATTGTATGATACTATGTCTGTTCATACGTCAAGATTTCTCCCTTATAATGACTAAAGGTAGTACCCCAAAGAAACCCATAGGTATCTAAAACGCATGTCGTCAGTGGTATTGAGTTCCACCTCGTCAGTAGTGTCATCATCAACTGAAGTGTGAAGCTGAATGGTCCTTTCGAACATCAACAATCAAATATGCTCCTCATTTCAAATACTCTGTTCCTGCTCCTTATCATAAGGAGTCGATATCTCTCCCTAGTGAAGGAATATCCGACAATCCCAATTGGTCGTCACCAATGTACCATACAACATATCACTCTCCAACAATGGATGTTACCGTCAAATAGACTGCAGAACACTGTGCCTTGCTCATACAGTCTCTGTTCATGAGAAAATAACATGCAGTACTCGTGGGTCAGTCAAATATTTCATATTTAAGGCCTTGTTAAACTATTTCAATCACTTACTCTGTTCAGTCCCAGTCATAGGTAGTCATTCCTATGTTAATCTCTTACTTTGGTCTATCAACCAATTCTATTCATATTCAGCTGAATCCTCTGTACGTCTTGTACTCAAAAAACGCCTCTGACCAGGAAATTTTTTTTGTCTCCCATCGATGTAATTGGTCTACGCTTACACTCCACGACCGATTCATAGGTCTTCACCCAGGCTACGAGACAGATCGACACTCCGTCCTTCGTCCCGAATGAATTCATCGTTAGTCTTTCGACTGTCCTCATATTTCAGCAACCTGAGGTAGATGCCTATCTACCCCACACTAGAGAGTGTCAGTCATCTCTAGACTCTTTTGAGCTTTTCCGTTCACGAATGCAGTCCCTCTGCTTCATATAAAGGCGGTCTCTCTCCGCTACAAATTCATCAAGTCTCACTGGTGCGGTCTCTCTCCGCTAAAATGCTCTATGGCCATAGGCAGCTTATATCTCCGCTTTATATACATCAATTCTCATAGTGCAGGCATGTCCCTCTGCTTCAGGCACCCATGAAGGGCCACCTCCTTGTGGTGGGTGCTGGGTCACGCTAAGCGCCCTTTCTGGTCCACCAAACCGTTTGCCGTGGGTTGCGCCCCTGTGTCGGTGGAGGACGGGAGGCTGGTGGTTGAGGGCACTGGTTCCAGGAACAGTGTTCCTTTGCCCAACACACCACTTCGCCCCTTACTTCACCTAGACGGGTGGTAGAACTGGCCCGGTTCTATCAATCGGCTGGTCACGCCATGCCCTGTGCATAGTGTACATTTTTGCACATTTAACTCTTGTGGGGTTTTGGCCATTTTTGATTGTGTATTTATAAATTATTGTTCTATTTAATTGCCTAGAGTCCTATGCCAGAAGGCGGTGGCTCGTGGGCCAATCTGGCACTATTGACCTCCGGGTTCTGTTTGTCTTCAGGTAAATGTCTAGGGCGGAACCAGCCTTCCTTTTATTCTGTTTGATTATTACAGCTACCCGTGTCTCTTTTGCTGGAGTATAGCATCCTGTAACCCTGGTGGTCGTAGTCGGCTTCCACTTCGACACCGTCCTTGTTGACACTCCATGGTGGGTGGGGAGCGGGAATGTTGAATGATTTTCCTTATCATGGCAACCTTACTTCACACTGGTTCTAGATCCAAAAATAAAAGAAGACATTTAGATACAGATACCATTTCTTCTTCTGAGGATGAAAGTGTTTCTCAAAGTAACATCGACTCATGGCCACGGTTTCTGGTGGTTAATGGCGTTGATGGAGCACCTCTCCAGATTAACCCTTTTGTTGTGTCCAAGGCTGCTGACGGGATTTGTGGAGATGTCAAGAATGTAACGCGTCTCTGTACACAAATATTTAAATTCGAGTAGGGGTGTCATCCGAGATCGTGCAAGGTGTCTTTCTGACATGTCCGAGGATGAGATAGCATCAGAACTCAAATCTCAAGGTGTCACGTCTGTGAAAAGGTTCACCAGAAAAGATCAGGATAGAGTTGTACCAACGACCACTTATCTTCTTACGTTTGCGTTTCCCAAAGTACCGTCATCAATCAAGGCTGGTTATTTCAACATCGGAGTGGATGTATATATACCAGATCCACTCCGATGTTATAATTGTCAGAAGTTTGGGCATGGGGCCAGGTCTTGTACTAAGTCCCCAACTTGCTCCCGTTGCAGTAAAGCTCATGATGGTTCTACCTGCACAGATGACATTCGGTGTGCTAACTGCAATGGTGAGCACTTCTCTTCATCAAAATCCTGTCCATTCTACCAGAAACAGTTGCAAATACTCAAACTCAAGCATACCAATAATATTTCCTTTTCTGAAGCTATTAAACTACTGACTCCGCAAACTCTTACTACTACATCCACAATCTCGTACTCTGCTGCCATTTCATCTTCAAAGTGTACTGTTGACAGAGCATGTCAGACTGACATCTGCTGGGTCACAGACAAACAATCACTGTCTACATTTGCTAAACATGGCAACAAATCTTCAACGTCTGCGTCACAGACTGAGATTCAGAGTGAACGTTCAACTGCACCTGAGCTAGTGCTAGAATCTGAAACTGAGACTGCAAAGTTATCACCAAAACCTGTAAAATTGACAAGCAAAGAAAGGAAACAATTAAAGAAGAAAGAGTCCCGGACCCTCAAACATGTAGAGGTGCCGTCCCCATTAAGATCTCCTGTAATGGTTCATAACAATTTTGAACCTTTAGACATGGAAGTCAATTCTTCTCCACCAACTCAACGGAGAGGATCTTCCTCAGGATCACGATCTCCAGTTCAGCCTCCATGAGCTGTACTTTCAATATTCTTCAGTGGAACTGTAGAGGCCTTAGAACCAATTTCAATGATTTGCAACTTTTAATTCAAGACTTCAAGCCATCAGCATTATGTTTGCAAGAAACCTATCTGAAACCCACGGATAAATTTGATATCAGACAATATGATTCCTAAAGCTACTGGAGGATCTTCTATTTTAGTGAATCATGGAACTATCCACAGTCTTGTTCCTCTCAATACCCCTCTTCAGGCAGTTGCGGTCCGTGTTACTTTGCATATTGTTGTTACCTTATGTTCATTGTATATCCCACCATCATCGTCTCTGCAGCAATCTGATCTTCAGATGCTTTATGACCAACTCCCAAAACCATGTCTTATCATGGGAGATTTAAATGGTCATAACCCACTTTGGGGTAGTGATACCACCAACGCAAAAGGAAAGATACTTGAGGACTTCGTCACAAATAATGATTTATGTATTTTCAATGATAATTCTAACACATATCTTCATCCTGCAACTGGCTCATACTCCTCTCTAGATTTATCCGTTGCAGACTCCAGCTTATACAATGAATTTGAATGGTCAGTCCACGATGATCTTTGTGGAAGTGACCATTTTCCCACTGTTCTTTCAGCCATAAACCCCAGTGATGCTGCACCATCGTCTAGGTGGAACTTTAACAAGGCAGATTGGTCTTTATTCGATGCCTTGTGTACAAACAGATTAAAACCTGATTTTTTTCTAAATGTGTCTGATCCTATTCAGTTGTTTTCTGATGAATTGAATATAATTGCTGATGATTGTATTCCCAAGTCCTCTATGGTCCCACACATCTGTAAGCCATGGTTTACTATTGACTGCAAACAAGCTAGAAAGGCTGGGAAAAGGCAGAAAAAATATTTCGTCGGCACCCAACAGTCCATAACTTAAACCAATTTAAAATTTCAAACGCCAAGGCTCGTCGTACATTTAAACAAAATAAACGACAGTCATGGCGAAATTATGTTTCTAACATTAACTCACGAACACATATTTCTAAGGTATGGAATATGGTGAAGAAGATAAAAGGTAAAGGTTCCAAATGTAGTGTGCACCATCTTAAGGAGGGTGACTCTTTTTTAACAGAAAAATCTGATATTGCTAACAAATTAGGTGAAACTTTAGCCACACATTCCTCCTCATCCAATTATTCACCAACCTTTCAGAAATTTAAAACCAGCAAGAAAAAAAAGAAAATTAATTTTAATTCCGATAATGGGGAGGATTATAATGAAATCTTTTCCATTCATGAGCTCCATACTGCCCTCGGGCAAGCTCATGACACTGCTTCAGGTCCCGATAATATTCATTATCAGCTTCTTAAACATCTCCCTGAATCATGTTTAGAAACATTATTAAATATCTTTGACAGTATATGGACTTCTGGTAATTTCCCACCATCATGGCGCAATGCCATAATCATTCCTATTCCTAAACCTGGACGGGATCATACTGATCCGTCTAATTACAGACCGATTTCTTTAACTAGCTGTGTTTGCAAGACAATGGAATGTATGGTTAATAATCGTCTAGTTTGGTACCTGGAAACCAACAACCTCATCACTGACATTCAATG
Organism: Haliotis rubra; assembly: GCF_003918875.1. Taxonomy (NCBI): domain Eukaryota; kingdom Metazoa; phylum Mollusca; class Gastropoda; order Lepetellida; family Haliotidae; genus Haliotis; species Haliotis rubra. Next base: position 220,958 of record NW_025765102.1, read on the forward strand.
TGGTTTCCGGAAAAATCGTAGTACCATCGATCATTTGGTACGATTGGAATCTTTCATCAAAAATTCCATGCTAAATAAACAACATGCTGTGTCGATTTTTTTCGATCTTGAAAAGGCATATGATACAACATGGAAGTATGGCATTTTGAAAGATCTCCATGATTTTGGTTTGAGGGGTCGTTTACCCCTTTTTATATCACAGTTTTTAGAAGACAGACAATTTCAAGTGTCTTTCAGACTACCCTGTCTGACCATTATAATCAGGATCAGGGTGTCCCTCAAGGCAGTATTTTGTCTGACACTTTGTTTAGTGTTAAGATCAACAGTTTATCAAAGGTTTTAAATGATTCAGTTGATGGATCTCTTTTTGTGGATGATTTTAATATTTCTTGTCGTCGGAAAAATATGCATACTATTGAACGGCAACTGCAGTTGTGTTTAAATAAAATAGATAAATGGTGTCTTGAAAACGGTTTTAAATTTTCTAAATCCAAAACTAATTGTATACATTTTTGTCGAAAATATAAACCGCATAAAGACCCGGAACTATCTTTACATGGCACTCCAATCAAAGTTGTCAAGGAGGCCAAGTTCTTGGGTCTAATTTTCGACTCCCATTTAACTTTTCTCCCGCATATTAAATCACTTAAAGCTAAATGCCTGAAGGCCCTTGACTTGTTGAAAGTTGTTTCCAACTCGAAGTGGGGAAGGGATCAAACTACCCTCCTCCACCTATATCGATCATTGGTCCGCTCGAAACTTGATTATGGCTCAATCGTATATGGTGGGGCCTGCAAAAGCAACCTAAAACTACTTGATTCTGTCCACCACCAAGGCCTAAGACTTTGTCTTGGGTCCTTTAGAACCTCTCCTATTGATAGTCTCTATGTTGAGGCTGATGAGCCATCCCTTACCCAACGTCGTATCAAACTATCTTTACAGTATATAACAAAACTTTATTCTAACGAGTCTAATCCTGCATTTAACTGTGTTTTCAATCCTCTTTATGAGGAGTTGTACAACAAAAAGCCTTCTCTTGTTCCGCCTCTTGGTTTAAGAATTAAACCATTTCTTTCTGCTGCTGGCATTGAGCTGGAGAATATATCTCCTTCCCGTCTTCTTTCTTCTCCTCCTTGGCAACTGGTGAGGCCTGAAGTTGACCTAACTCTGACTAAGTTTAAGAAATCTGAAACTAATGAATTACACTATAAACAAGAATATAATCAACTAAAAGCTAAATATAATACACACAAATCCTTATTTACAGATGGGTCCAAGGTCGGTGGCTCTGTAGCTTGTGCCACTGTCATTGGGTCCCGAACAATATCTTCTAGAATACCAGATAACAGCTCCATTTTTACAGCAGAAGCAAACGCCATATTAACAGCTCTTAAATATATTCAACGACATCCTAAACATAAACAGTACATAATCTTTTCCGATTCTCTTTCGTGTATTCAGGCTATTAAAAATCTCTCTTGCAAACATCCACTTTTAATTGAAATAATCGAATTATATAATGCTCTTGCTACTGGCCAATACGACATCGTCTTCTGTTGGTTACCCAGCCACGTTGGCATTTCTGGGAATACAATGGCCGATCTTGCTGCTAAGGCAGCACTCAACAAATCTGTGACACCACTTCTTATTCCATACTCTGATTACAAAGCTTGCATTAGAACCTACATCCGTGATCTGATGCAGAAGAAGTGGGACACCCAAGTAGGTATCAATAAATTACATGCAATAAAACCCTACATTGGTTACACCTACTTGGGTTGTCAGTCCAGATTTGAAGAGGTCATTCTGCGGCGATGTCGCATTGGCCATACAAGGTATACCCATGAATATTTGCTTAAAGGCAAAGATCCTCCGTTTTGCATGCCTTGTGATGAAAGAATCACAGTCAAGCATGTCCTGCTTGACTGCATCGAATATTCTATCACAAGGGATAACTATTTCAAAGTAAACGCTATGAAGGATCTTTTTAATAATATCAGCTCTCATTTAGTTATTGCATTTTTAAAAGAATTAGATTTGTTAAGTGATTTGTAAATAGATATATATTTTATTATTGGTAGTTTAGATTAGTAACTGAGATTGTTAGTGGCTGTGCCCTCAAAGGGGGTTGAAGTATTGTAAAATTATTGTCCTCCTGAGAGGGTACGTAAGTCCCAAAGCATTCAGTGTAAATTTAAATCTACTGTTATTTTTAATCGTAGAATATATGTTCTTTTAATTTGTGGCTTGAATATCCAAAATTGCTAATAGCTGAGGGATGGTGTAAATCCAGCTAGGGTCCATGCAGGAAGCAAAAGAACTGTAAGTCCCCATGGTCCCTAGTATGGTGATCTACCTTCAGTTGTTGGCAATCAATAGCCAGGTTTTATATTGTATTGTCAACTATAGTTAAACTGTTTTAGATTTAATTACTAGTTTTAAATTATTCTCTGTGATAATCTAGTTATTTTACTGTCCTTCGTAGGCAGGCTTTTATAATTTACTATTATTTACTACATGTACCAATTAATTGTTCTCGTCACGATATGGCTGAAATATTGCCGATGTGACGATAAATATTAACTCACTCACTCACTCCCTCTGCTTCATATTCATCAATTCTCACAAATGCGGTCTCTCCGCTTCATATACATCAATTCTCATAGGCGCGGGCATGTCCTACGCGACTTTTCCATAACAATTCTCATAACTTTTGGGTACCCATATAAGTTGACACGTGTCATGATAAAGTGGGACTTAGAAATATGTCTTACTGTCTTATACTCAGAGTTTCAGGAACATTTTGAACAGGAATCCTATCGTTTGGTCTTGTACTTCCGTTTCGCTTTTCTTTTCGTTGTTTTTCTGATGTGGAAGTCTTCCACTATTTCTGCTGGGAGAAAATCCCATAGGACCTATTCACTTTCTGTGAAATCTACATACCTGACCTTGTACAATTTACCCCTGTAATACAACATACATTCTCTATTGCTTCAATTTGTCTGTCCTCTGGTGCAGGACTTGTTCCAAAAAATTGGTCCTTGCTAAGATTTATTGTATTTCCTACTTAACCCTTTTCGTCCCTAAAAACAACCTATTTTCGTTTGTCTGTCATGTCAGTTACAGCAGACATTAAATTGTCAACATCAGATTTAGTTAAGGTATCTGGAAACATACCTGGGTAGGTGTAACTACACCTGTGGTACCACCTGTGATTTCCTGCTCTAAATTATATCACATATTGATACACTTGGAACACCTGATGGTGTACCTGTGGACTTACCTGAACACTCACCTATAGTCATGCTAGTGTCACCCAATGACTCACCTGTAGTCATATCAGTGACACCCGATGACCTACCTGTGTCATCACCAACAGGTACAGTGTGTATGTGTACATCATTAAACAATCTTAGTTGTCACCTGCTCCATTAACAGGGTACACCGATAGATGGGCAATGAAAAGGTGAGCCAACCTGTAATGACAGGTCACTTTGTTTATCCGACATGGACGCAAGTTACCATGTGTACCTGAGTGCATGTCCAAAACCATATCAGGACATGTCACATAGTCTTGAACACTATCAGTAAAAAAAAACCCTGACACTCGAGTCCTACTGTCAGTCAACTTTGTAAAAAAAAAACTGTCACCTGTGTCGACTTGTATAATGTGTGTGCTGTTTCCAGTATTGGTCTCACTATACATATTATCAAAGACAACTTTCTCTATTACCCATATTCCTACCAAAGCAGGTGTTTCAATTTCTCAACTGGTAGTGTTTATCAACCTAAATGATGCTATTTGATTATAGATGAAGTGATACCTCTAGTACCTCACACATGTAAAGATTTTGTAACAGACTCAATTGGTTCAATGACCCCTAATTCAGTGTCTGGGTTATTCACATAAACATGTAATAGTGTTTCTATACTGGACACTGGAATTAGCAAAAGTAAGCAATGAACTTTGTCTCTGCAAGTCCTTAAGTGTAAGTTACTGAGTCAATCCATTGTTGTCAAGACGATCAAGACTCCTGGCCTCATGCTCAAGGTCTTGTAGGAAGTCCTCAAAGTTCTCAGAGTCTTTTTGCTTCCTACTGTACAACTTATCTAACCTATCATAAATTTTCACAGAATTTTGCTTGTACCTAGCAAGAAAAGCAGCTTTTACTTCCTCCCAAGAATCATCCTCAAAGTCTTTTACCTCAAACCATTTAAAAGCTTTGCCATCTATCCACAAACTGAAAGCTTCTTTCTTGCCCTCGTCAGAATAATTGTTCAGAGATGTAAACTTTTCATAACGTTTCAACCAAGCACTGGCCTTAGCTGATTCACTACCATCAAATTTCTCAAGATTGATGTGACCAAGGGCCAAAGTATTAGCCAATGTACAAACACTTCTGTCTAGTCTGTCTGGGTTATCCCCACGATACTGTGAAAAGAAACTAGACTGACCCTCTTTCTTAACTTTAGTCACTCCACTCTCTTCATTGACATACGGCATTTTGAAATTAACAGTTGTGTCAACAGTAGACTCTCCAAAACAATCGAACTATTTCTGAGAAGTAGAAGAAATAAAAGAAGCACCCCTTTTACTAATTGGAGATCTAACAACTGGCTCAGTTAAAGTAGCAAAACTTGGTGAGAATGCTGGCAAATCAATAGAAGCATGAGCATAGTTAATTGGAGTAAAAACTTAACTACTGTACCCTTATCATCAGATGACATGACGCGATATAACACATAATTGGTACAAACAATAGTAACAAAATAGATAAATCTCAGGTACAGAATCTCACAGTACACAAGCTAAACAGTCAATGCACACTGAAGAAAGTTACTAATCACACAAGTAGGCTGCCGGGGGGTCTGTCCCGCTGAAACTGTCCAACACCAGGAAATCAATAACACTGTAGTGGTAGTGACCACACTGTCCAGAAAATCAATAAGTCCCGGGGCCCACAGAGTTAATGGTCACTGTCAGGCTTGGGAGAGGTCCTCACACGGTTGAAAGGCAAAATGAACCCTTTTCAGTAAATCAGGACATAACCTACCATGAATGGCAGCAGTCTCTTCCAGGTCCACATAGCACATACCCATAGCAGGAGATGGAAACAGTTCACGTACCTCTCCTCATTAGTTGCAAGTCCAACAGAATCATAACTTTTCACACACCATGAAAACTTTGAGCACGGTACAGAGAACTTAAAGCAAATCCACCATCTGTTACCTGGGGTTTCGGGGTGTTCTACCCTTCCTCCCTAGGCAATCTGTCTAGCCACTCTGATTCGGGGGATGATGTAGCTAGATGGATAATCAAGTATAAGTCCAGTATAGTGTCCAAGTCCTGTTTATTTTAACATGAATTCTTTCACAAAGGTCCTCAAATATTTCCTAGATTTCCTGGTTTACATACATCACATATTCACACATCTCCTGGAAGAACTTGTTGGTTTCTTTCACAACTCCTAAGTTACAATTTCATCTGAGCCATTCTCTCAATATGCAGAGAGAACCTCTCAAGTCAACGGCAGGGCCCAGTCTTCCGCTCTCTCCCAGTCAACTCAGTTTTGGTTCTCTTTACAATTTTTGGGCTCCTCCCCCCGAAATGATGTCCTACCTCCTACAGAAATGACTCATATCCAATCTTGATAATTAGTTACTTTCATTAGTCCCTTTCGGAGACTTTATTTGGTACCATCAATTTCTTCCAGTGATAAAATGACATTGCTAGTTATCCTTAAGCCATACATCAACCCAACGTTGGCATATCTAACTAATATCTCAGACTGGTAGATGCTACTAGATACTTAATCAAATCATTTCAGATCCTATGCATGCCCCTTTATTGACAAACTGACCAAACTGACCATCTGTATCCCAAATGTCCATCCACCCAATTTGTGTAGAAACACCAGTTTGAACGTTTCACCCTCATTTATGTCAATTGAGAGAAATTGTTATTCCCCCAAGAAAAGTGAATCAATAACAGTTCAGTCAGCTTGGTCAACGCACTTTCCCAGTACATTCACCCTTCTTAACTTGACTTCAAATTTTCCTTAAATATTTATAAAATGTATATAATGTTTTCAACTCTAAATACCCTGGTTATAGTTACTTGCTGCATTGGCGGGATATGCAGATGTCTTTGCTTTACTAGTGAGAAGAGGAGCTGATCTGGCAAGATGCTTCTGTTGATAACATTCTTCAGAAGGTCTGTGTTGGGGGAAATGCAGACATAGTGAAGACGCTGAAGGGAAAACTGGCTTGTCACTAGTGCAGTGATGGTTGCAGCACGTTCAGGAAACAAAGGAGTGTTTGACTTACTTGTGAAGAAAGGTGCCGACCTGACACAAGTAGATGATGACGGCAACAGTATCCTTCATTTGGCTTGTCATGAAAACGTCCAGATAGTGAAATACCTCCTGTCCCATAACACTGTGTACATCAACACGAGGGGGAAAATGGTAGGACGCCACTTCTGACGACAGCACGTAGTGGGAATAAACTTGTTGATGAACTTTTGAAGAAAGGAGCTGATACGTCAATGAAAGATAATGAAGACAACAACATCCTTCATTTGGCAGCTGAGGACGGACATGTGGACATTGTGAAATATATCCTTTCACAAGCGATTGTAGATGTGAGCGCCAAAAACAAACATGGATCAAAAGCAGATGAATTAGCAAACGTAAACATTACTCCTGCACTTAAGCCTGAAAGGTATTGAACATATGTTTCTTTCTGATAACCTTAGAAAAGAGCACCTCAAAAGAATGTGTTAATATAACTATAAGCATAAGATGTGTTTAGAAAATGACAATTGATTAACCTATGAGTGACTGAGTGAGTTAAATTTTATCGTCACATCGGCAATATTTTAGCCATATCGTGACGAGAACAATTAATTGTATCCATAGTAAGTAATGGTAATTGTAAAAACCTTTCAACGAAGGACAGTAAAGTAACTAGATTATCACAGATTAGAATTTAAAACTAGCATGTCAAACTAAAAGATTTTAATTAAAGAAGACAATATAATATAAGATTAACCTATGAAGGAGCATATGTCACCTCTGTACAAACTATGTCGTCAGTGTCGTCGGAATTTTTTTTGATAATTCCTTAATTGTAAACAGATTGGTAGAAATATCTTTCAAAGCCGCAGACGTGATTTTCCTTGTCCTAAAACACGGATGTGTGTCTTCTCATTCTAAGGAACATAGGGCATATCCGCCATTGTATTACTCAGCACTCATCTGTAATATTTCTCTTTAGTTATAACGAGGTGCAACTGTTATATTGACTTGCTGGTGGGTGCAGCCAGATCCAAGTTACTGTGAACAGTTGCAGAAATCAGCTACCAGAAAGGTAACTCAAGACTGACCAGAACACTTCTATGGTATACCACCTGCACTGGCATCATTTGAACACAGGAAAACCATCAATATTCTCTATTACGGCTTCACAAGTTACGGGACAAACACCATTTCATATTTCCGATCTCCATCATGTATCAGTGACAATACACCGATCAGAGAATGTTCTCATTGTACCAAATGTCCAGACATTACACAATGGCATACTCAGCTGCCGTTACCTCCAGCAGTAACATCCGGCACTGCAAAGAACTGTCTATTTTCCACTCACAACATTTCTCCAAATGATTTCTTATTTGAGCATGAATCTGAATGAATATAAAGTAGTTGCAATAAAGAAGTTGTCAATCCATAACATTTGTTTCTCTTCATCCTACCGCCTAATTGCCACTGGTAGTATCCACAAGTTTGAAGTCAAGAAACCACACCAGCTATACAGGGTAAATGTTTGTGAAATAGACACAATTAAGTATACAACCCTAAACTACAGTCACTAAAAATTCATCTGTGGTAGCAGTAGTAGATTATAGGTCCCGTACATGTTTTAATAAAATTGGTTAATCACTTACTTCATCATGTGTTGTTCCTTAATAGATACACAATTTACCTCTGTACATGTCATTTTCTGGTTTACAATTCTCGTTTAAGTTTGGGAACAACGCTTACTACTCACCAGCAGCATACCATATTGCTGTAGCTCACTTTACAGTAGACTTGATAGTTCCTTCGGGAAAACTTATTTGTTCCTGTTTCTACATTCTTGTTCACCTGTTCCTATGATCTCATCTTACTGCTACAATCTCCTTTTCCTCTTCCTGTGTGGTCCTCCTGAGAGGGTACGTAAGTCCACAAACATCCAAAGTAAGTTCAAACTCTCCACTATTTTTAATCGTAGTATATGTGTCTTTTTAAATGCATGGCTAGATGTGTCTAAATAGCTAACGGCTGAGGGGATGGTGTAAATCCAGCTAGGGCCCATGCAGGAAGCAAATGTACTGTAAGTAAGGTGTGGAAGATATTATTTGAGTATGCTGTTTTGGTGTAATCTGGTGTCTTCCACAACAGGTATAGTCTAACCCAGGGTGATACACACCATTCTACGAATAGACTATTTATGTGGCCAGGTGCATGTCATCTCTTTTTCTCATTACAGCGGATATTCATTTTCACACTATTTAATTTTATCACTTTACTTCTTTTTTGTGGGTTTCAACATATACTTTCACATAATCTCACATAATCTCCATATATACTAGTATGTAGTACATACAGTGTGCACAAGTTATTTTGCTTATACATTGTATGCATTTTCATTCATATATACAAAATACAATATATACCTAAGTAAATTATATAAAAAAGATTATGTGAAAATGCTGTAGCACGAAGACCAGAATGAGGGGAATTTGTCATGTCTGCATTCGGTGTAAAGCAACTGTTTACTAACATTGTACGTGCCTTTTAAGACTGATTTTAGGCCATGTATATGCAGCTTTGGTTGTCGGTATTTGCAGGTATAAATATGTAATTTTTAGTAACAATTAAAATTTAATTTAGCATATCATTTCTCTTCTCTTTGTAACCAAAACAAATATGTGTTACATTTGGTTTTAGACAGATGTCTGTTTCACATTCGATTCTTTCCAACAAGCGATGCCACAAACTTTTACATGAACACAATCAAATAAGACATGTTTTATAGTTTCATTTGCGCAGTTACAAAATGTACATAGTGGCGAAGTTTGCAGTTTACAGATAAAAACAGTTCGATTTGTTTTAAGTATTTTGTGGACTATACGATATTGAAACCATCTTAATTTGTTACTGACTTTACTTAAAAATGGAATGTAATTATAGATTTTCCAATCATCTTCATAAATATCTAATCCTATTTCTATTTCCCATTTTCTTTCACAACATATTTGATTGGTAACTGTATTTGCTACTGAAGCTGGTTTTATAGTGCTAGCCCACTGAGATACCATGCCGCAGTGAAGCATGAATGTCACCCTCAGACACATTATACTGACTCCGAGCCGACCAGTCCTTGTTGTACCCATTAATGCCGAGCGCCAGGCAGGGACTAACAGGTACCACATTTTAAAGTCTTTTGATGTGACGCGGTCGGGGATCGAACCCGCGACCTTTCGCCCTCCGGGCGGACGCTTTAACCACTACACCACGGAGGCGGTCTTTTGATGGTAAGAGCAACATGCTCAGCCACTTTCAAAACAGACCAATGCGAGATAACCACGATCTGAATGACGGAAATGATGACAACACACGTTCTGATCTTGATGTATTGTAATGATAGAGGCATGGTCCTTCTCCAAGTATAGAATTGTTAAAGTCTTCCAGGTATAATCCATAACATACTACATTAAACTATGCTGTTCGAGGAGATTCCCAACCAGTCTTGTATCCGAGGAAAGGAAAAATTTGCAAATCGCTACCCTTGCTACATTTTAACATAAACAATACACACAATTGCAACACTGTTTTACAATACATTGTACTGAAACAGTACACTAAATTGTATATTTAAAACTTGGGACGAAATATTCATTACTGAGATAGTTTCAAGCAGTATCATAACAGGTGGCTAAGGAATCGCAGAATGATAGTCTGCTGACAATGCCACGAAAGGAGTGAAAGTTAAATATTCTTTGTTTTGTTTTCATGAGTTTGTTTCATCTGCTGCCCACAAATTTTGATATTTTAATTCACTGACTCTTGCATGCTTGTAGAATTCCATCCAACTATTCATGGGTGTACATACATACATAATATAAGACGGACCTTTCAATTGTCTTATCAGTTGTATCAATAAACAGTGCTTTGTTTTACTTGCAGATCCACATTTGTTTCGGTAAGGAACTTGTAAATCAAATATATATACATATGTAATACAAAATGGATCTCCCCTTTCCATTCTGGTTCTGCACATGTAAAATAATATTGCAAGTAAAGGTGAAAGAATTTATGGAGGCATATTTTAGTAAAACTATACCTGATCAGCCTGGAGACCATCCGAGTAGGGTGTCGTTTTCAGCAGCTGTCATAGACGCAAAGGTAAACGTTTTCTGGTAAGTGAAGGCAATCAATCGTTAACACTACAGATTCTGGAAATGTGGTAAATGAAACGTCCAATGTCTCAAGGTACGCTAACAAGCAGCTGTCCCCATAAACAACAATCCTGCCATCAGTAATGAGTTACGTCATGCTATCGGGTTCGGAGGTAAGGCCACAGTCTGAGGTGTAGGTCTTCCTTGGACCAAAAGAGGCGAATTAATAAATGACATTCAGGATTTGTGAAAGAATAGAACGGCGTTCTTGCAGCTGTTCTGTAAAACGTTGCAACGAGCATTTCATCTGAGACGGTGCGGAAAAAGCTCAAGGCATCAAGCAGCCTGTCTGGTGTTGTAGTGGTTTTGGTGCTGAAATTGTTTTAGTTATCGGCTTGGGCTCCAACGACTGTCTGTATCAAATCAGACGATTTATGTAGATTATTTACGTGGGCAGGTGCACTCCTTTCTCTCATTACAGCAAGGTTCCTTATCAATTAATTGTATGACTAAACGTACAAAACAGATATTCATTCTCACACTAATTAGGCCAGAATAAGATCCCAAATCCTAAATGGCATGAATATCGTGAGCCAACTCAAATGATCTCTGTTGAACCAAAGGTGAATGAATTGTCCTTCTTGAAAAAAAACCTTACAAACCAGTGAACTTGGCAGCTTTCATGGTAAATCATGTTTGTTTAGTGAGTACTTGAATTTCAAGAACGTCACCCTGCTACCAGCGGCGTTCATGATAGCACAGGGTCAGCAGCCTGGACGTGGACAGTATCACTCGAAACCAAGCTCGCGTTGGAAGGAAACGTAACCTAGATAACCTACGATGTAGGTACAGTAGCAATTTACAGCAGAATTGCAGTACGAAAGTCAGGGCTGTGCAGAGACAATGAAAGTATGAAACAACATATTGATAAAAAGAGCAACATGCTCAGCCACTTTCAAAACAGTCCAATGCCGGATAGCCACAATCTGAATGACGAAACTGATGACAACACACGTTCTGATCTGGATCTAATGCAGTGATAGAGGCTTGTTCTTCTCAAAGTTTAGAATTGTTAAAGTCTTCCAGGTATAATCCATAACATGCTACATTTTAAACTATGTTGATCTAGGAGATTCCCAAGCAGCCTGTGATTCGAAGGAAAGTACAATTGGCAAACCGCTACCCTGTGCTAAATCTTAACATAAACAATGCACACAATGTGAACACTGTTTTACAATACATTCTACTGAAATAGTACCAAAAAATGTATATTTAAAACCTGAGACGATAATTTTCATCACGGAGATATTTTAAATCAGTATCATAACTGGTGGCTTGGATATCGCAAAATGATAGTCTGCCGATAATGCCTTGTGAAGACGATAACGTGAAAGTTAAATATTCTTTGTTTTGTTTTCATGAGTTTGTTTCATCTGCTGCCCACAAATTTTGATATGTTAATTCACTGACTCTTGCATGCTTGTAGAATTCCATCCAACTATTCATGGGTGTACATACATACATAATATAAGACGGACCTTTCAATTGTCTTATCAGTTGTATCAATAAACATTTTTTGTTTTACTTGCAGACCCACATTTGCTTAGTTTAGGAACTTGTAAAACAAATGTATATAAATATTTAATACAAATGCATCTCCTCTTTCCATTCTGGTTCTGCACATGTGAAATAATAATGCAAGCAAAGGTGAAAGATTTCATGGAGACATATTTTAGTATAACTATATCTGATCAGCTGATCAGCCTGGAGACCATCTGGAGACCATCCGAGAAGGCAATCAAACCTTAACACTGCAGAATCTGGAATTGTGGCAAGGGAAACGTCCAATGTCTCCCGGTAACAAGCAGCTGTCCCTATAAACAGCAGTCCTGCCATCAGTAATGACTAACATCGTACTATCGGGATCAGGGTTAAGGCCACTGTCTGAGAGGTGTAGGTCTTCCTTGGACCAACTGATGCGAACAAATGAAAGACATTCAGGATTTGTGAAAGAATAGAACGGCGTACTTGCAGTTGATCTGTAGAACTTTGCAATGAGCATTTCATCTGAGACAAGAGTAGAATGCAGAAAAGCTCAAGAGCTCCAGCAGCTTTACGGGCTGAAATTGTTTTAATTAAGAGGCCCTGTGTTTTTAGAAAAAACAATAATAGTGTCTTCAGTAAGTAAGTTTATTTATTTCATTTTATTTTTATTTAAAATAAATAAACTAACTTGCTAACAATAAACTAGTGTCTTCATAATCGCAGTATCTCCATTCTTGTACAGGGTATGTCTCGTCTTTATTTCATCTTGGCTTTAATTATATTTTTAAATAACTTTGCTTTCTCTGATCCAAAACTCTACTGAGAGTATTCATATTCAGTAAATGCGTCTCTTTAACAGGAGTCGTATCCATGCAACTGAACATTACTCCTATGTCGAATTAAACTTTTAAGAAATCGAATTCGTTAGTTATTTCGTTAAACATTCAATAGAATATTCATGCCTGATTATATATGTATGTTCATAAACACCCCACACCACTAAGTAGTAATGTAAAATATATCATGTGTCTTTTAAAGAAAAGTATATCAGCATAAACCACACGACAGCACGATCATTTAGCAGGAACTGTGAGACCGTTCCTGGTAGAGAAGACATTGTACATGACTTCTGTGTTTTAAGGTTCTTGTAGATTGTAAAAACACAACAAATTACGTATATAAGAGGGACCATGTACCTTGTAATGTTGTGTCTGTCGTGGTGCCTCACGACCACTGTTGGCCACAATCAAACCCCTGACATACTTACTGAAGTATTAGAATTGCACTCATTAGAAATATATGCCTCTCTTGGTGTCAATATGTGCAATCAAAAATGCACTGACAGACCATCATGCAGGAGCTTCGGCTATGATTCTGGCAGCCTTCGGTGTTACTTGTTAACACTCAAAGTGGACAAAAGAGAGGAACGTGGAACATGGCTTGTCGTACCAAAAATCAACGCAAAGGTAAGTTGTGTATTTTACTTACGTTTTTAATTCTACCTGCTTGAAAAATATCTTTTGTCACTGGGAGGTATCAACATGTAACAACTAATGTTGTAATGTGTAATATTTGTGTTTGATGAACTTGCCTGGATGTATCGATGCAGCGGGGTATTTTAATGATGTGTAGATTTGGTTACGTTCGCATGTCTTCAGGATCCTTCTATACCACCGGTTTCTACATGTTCATAATGTAGAGTAATCTGTTAGTAATTTGCAGACAAAAACAACAACTTTTGCTTGGATCTTATCGTATAAGTCTTGAGTAGAGTATATCACATATCTCTGGTCTGGTTAATACTTTGCTAGTCATCTTGTATGGTTAAAACTGTATATCTCTTGCGTGGATCATAGTGAGTGAGTGAGTGAGTGAGTGAAAATATGTCTGCAATATCGTGACTATAATAGATAATGTTATGCTATAAAATCTGGACAAAGGACAGTAAATCAACTAGAATATCTCAGTTAGAGATTTAAACTTGCATGTAACAGAAATATCGTATCACTGTTTAGTACAATATAATATATATGCGGAGTCATTAATGAAGGGTCAAGCAATAGATAACACATTTTCTTAAAAGTTGTTAATCTTCGTTTTTGTTTGAAATATATAAAACTGAATGTTTTACAAACTTTCTCATCGGTATGGAAAAACACATCAGGCCGTTGAAATGTCATTCTTTACGTTCTGGGCAAACGGGTGACCCATTTTGTCGATCGTCAATCGGGCGTCGTCATTTCCAGCGCATACTGATGTCTGAACAAACGTTCTGCTAATGTTCGGTTAAATCTCTTGACAATAGCCTGGCTACGATGCATTCCCGCTAAACCGCGCCTGACCTCGGCCTTGTGTACAACACCTCGCATCTATCACCATAATGTTTTTGTTCATACAAATGTTGAATAATGAAATGTCGAGAATACTCATACCCACGTAGACCGGTCGGTTGAATTTAATGTGACTCTTGTTTATGTGCAATGATAAAGTTATCCTCGAATAACTCACTTCTGTTGAAGGCCAATCGTCCAGGTTTTCGTACGGGTACACACCCTTCCTCAAGAACAAAGGTCGAGTTGACACGTCAGTGTATTGATTTGTTAGGGCGAAGGCATCCGGGCTGTTCGCGTTCACGAAACTGTCCAGAGACGAATGCAGAAATTGAACGCTATTGATGAATCTGTAATGAGAACGAGATGTATGTTTCCGCGGTGTTGAAGATGCACGTCAGTTACCGTCAAGCTTCGAGAGTAAGGTGAGCTTCATAACCTCTGACATTATGAAACCTCACGGGGATAGGTATTGTTTGGGGGGTTATTCTAAAGTTCAAATTGCACTCGTTGTGGGTGGCGCCTCTGCAATACCCGTGACATGGCAGTGATTTCATCCTTCGTCATGCACATGGACATAATGTTGGATAAACTTCCCCTGACTGTTTTCTCATCGTTTTGTTGACATGTAGGAAACTTTTCCCCCGTGTTGTTACCTCTGTATATCATGAGAGCCTTCGTTTTCCCATCGTATCGAACGACCACATGACCAAACCCGCAAACTTTGTATTCATGCAGTTTGTACGTGATTGCTGTACATGACACAGGGCGGGCATTTGTTTGTTATGGTTAAGAAATTTAATTTTAAATATTGTTGTTTTCCTTAGGCATATCGATCCCAATCGTGGTCTGTCCCACACCTCGGCAGTTTTCTTTGTGAGCTTCTACAACATCTGCCTGCTGTTGTACAAAACAACCCTAGCGCTAAGACTGTAACCATGCAGACATCTTGTGCAGAAGAGTTTTTTTTCCTTATGGTTTGATTGATCGCTTAATAGTCTGCTCAGACTTTTGATCCACGTGTAGTGAAATCTGCCATACTTCTCGACCAGGAATAAATTGATCCAGGGTACGTTTTACGTTTTCAGGAGCGTATAGCTCAAAAGCTCAAAGGCCTGTTTGCAGTTTTAGAATCTGCGGGAAATCAAGCAGGTCACAATGCTCACTTTAAGCAGTGGTCACTGGGAAAAAAGGCCACAATCACATGTTTGGAAATGTCTTGGAAAGATGATGTTTCCAAGACATTTCCGATTTTGGAAAGATGAGGTTTCAAAGACATTTCCAATTTTGGAAATATTAGATTTGGGGGTCCCGGTGACGGTGGATTCATCCTTCATTTTTCCAAGCACTTTTTCGTTGACGGTGTTGTGCATCGGGTGGTCTTTCCGGCAGTCGCTTGTGTTGTACACATGCATGTTTTCGCCATGTCCTCGTACATGTCTTACGTATGAATTTCCATCAACAGCGAATCCGTGTCCGTGTACAGCACTTCGCCCTTGTCGCCGTATTGTTTCTTCAACTCGTAGTGATAAAAGTCATAATTCAAGTGTTTGGATAAGTTGAGGATGCTCATCAGGCCGGTTGAATTTGACGGGCTTTTGTTCATGTGCAGCGCTGCTATATCGTCGGTGAATATTTTGCTTCTGTTAAACGTCGGAATCGCTATCAGTTTTCTGACTCACTCTTCCTCGCTGTTCACGCGTTTACTTTAATTTCCCATCGTTTTGGCGAACACCGAATTGTTCATGAGTTTGTACAGTTGTTTTTTCCAAATTGCTAGTGACTCGTCTTCTCAGTTCGGTGTTCATACACGGCTCGATCCACGTTTTTTGTTCGAATTGCAGCACTCGGGATTGTTTTTTTCAGTTTCATTCCCAGTGACAGGTAGAGTTGCAGGTTTCCATAGTGAACGACGTACTTCGTCTTGTCCACCAAATTTTCGACTGGAGTAAGCTTGTTGTTTCCCAGGGTTTCTTGATATTCGGACAACCAGTCCGCGTCCACCATCAACCTGAGTTTCAAAATGCGTACAAATATGACATTAAACTAATTAGCATTATAAGGCAAAATATACAGACGTATATTGACCTTGATATTTTTCATTCCTAACATTACCGACTAATTGGTCAAATAATAATAGTCAAAATTAACTCAATTTAAGCTTTGGAACAAGATTCTGTCACATTATCCATTCACGCCTCAGGCTCTGTTGCAGCGATTTAAACGCACATAAATATCAACGATTTATATCTTCAAACCCCTCTTGTTCTTGTGGCTACTGTTACGAAGATCCAATTCACTATTTCTTTTCTTGCGTTAATAACACTGACATAAGACATAAAATGCCCTTCTTTACTAAAGGATATGACATTAAATCAATACTATAGGGCCACTCTAATGGATCTACTAAAGGTAATCTTGAATTATTAGAATCTATCCATTCTTTCATTGTACTGTCAGGCAGATTTGTGCTGTAATATAAAAACGAAATTGCACTTAAAGTATTTTTCGACACTAATGGTTCTAACATTAAAAGCGGCTATATTACAGTTTATGATTGTTACATTTCCAGAAAGCTATTGTTTATCGTTTGTTAATATCATGTTTTTCTCCGCACGATTATTATATCTATAATTTATCTGTATTCCGGAGCGGTATTCCGATAAGCACGATACTGCTTGTTTACCAATCCGATTCCTCTTTTGGAAATAAATATGTTTAAACCATTCCTAACATTTTCTACCACTGGCAGATAGTTAAACTTCAAAATGTTTTCATTTGTTATCATAAAAATGATGATGGAAATATTATCGAGCCAAAAAAATTCATGTTTGTCTATCAATCTCTACCTATACTATAGAGAATACTTGGATGTCATCCGGATACTCACGGGAGAAAAACAATAACAAAAGCAACAACCAGTCCACGGAAATAGCTCTGGATCAGTGCCCCTCTTTAATGTGTTCATCATATGATTTTTTTTATCATGTTTTGACACGGTCGGCTTCCGTGTTCGATGTGTTCACTTCCATCAACCACCAGCCTTGTAATAACACGTCACATGAGATTAGCCATGTGCTAAAATAACACCCAAACTTCAAAGCGTACAGCTTGTCGACGTTCTGAGCCTTATAAAAATTGAAAGGTCGGCTTCCTGAGCCGACTCCTTCTGAAACTCTTGTCATTTCAGTGGTGATAATACCTCAGCATTAGATATCAGATTGGCTTGCTTATTTTGAAATTTAATGCTTTTCATAAACTAGAGTCTCATAAACTATTTATCCTTGGAATCATCTGTGATATGAACTTGTTAACGTGATCTTAAATGAATAATGTATTAAACATTTAGTCACCTTTTATTGTAAATGGCCAAATTTAGTAGTTACACTATGAAGGTTTTTTGAAGGAATTCAGTTGGGTTGTTGTTGCCTCAGTCCGCCCTCATAACCAATTATCTATTAACAAGTCTATGATTATTTCTTGAATGCACGTGCACCAATTGCATAAAACCGTCTCTGACCACAAATCCAAAGGGGTTGTGGTTTAAGCAATATTTATTGTTTTCCTCTCATGATATATCTGTATAATGTTACATAGGACAGGCTTTTGTGGGATTGGCAAACAGTTACAATTTCCTATGCTAATGCCTCTCCCCACATAATATGGAACATGCACACAAAGACGTCACACGTTAATTACGGAAAACAAAACAGATCCACATTGTTGATGATGGGTACCAAGTGAAGTTTCTTGGACTGAGGGGCGGTGGGGTAGCCTAATGGTTAAAGCGTTGACTCGTTACGCCGAAGACCAGGGTTCGAATCCCCACATGGGTACAATGTGTGAAGCCCATTTCTGGTGTCCCCCGCCGTGATGTTGCTGGGATATTGCTAAAAGCGGCGTAAAACCAAACTCTTGGACAGAAACTGGTGATAATAGAGTTGTTAAGTATCGTTGTTAGATTTTATATTTTAGTGCTTCGATTTGTTTCTTGAATATAATTGTGGACTGATGTTGCTAGATTATTACCTTCAGTATCATTAAATCGGCTATCACTGTACAGGATAGTTTTGATATCAAATCCTTTCGCGTAGAAGTATTTATTTTGTCTCAAATGATTAAAACAAGGACACACACACAAATAATGTAATGGATCCTCTATGGCCACAAGGACAGGAGGGTTTTTTTAAATGCCTATCAACAAGGTGAGAATTCAAATCGCTACAACCAATACGGAGTTTGCACAGTATTATTTGACATTAGCGTGATCCGAAGTTAGCATACTTTTTTTAAATTTGGACTCAGAGGTCTATCCTTGTTAAAAATACGTTTGAACTGCGCAAGTGTCTGGTAGCACTAGCGAGGGAGTTCCAAATTTGAATAACAGGAGGTAGAAAGGAAGTATTGTAAGATGTGGATCTACCCAGTATGTTCCGTATGTTACTAGAATTACGTAATTAATAAGTAGTCAAATCTGAATTGTTCGGAGACACATAGAGAGATAAGTATTGTGGAGTCAATCCATTGACCATTTTATAAAATATACACAGTTTGTGGAAGTATCTTCTTTCGGTCAATGAACTGCGTCCAGGTTCTCAGTATATACGTTCATGGTTTGTGCCTTTTACCGCGCCACAGATAGTTCGGAGAGCGTCCACATGTAAAGTGTCCAGTAGTTTAGATTGTTCGTTTGTACAGTTATCCCAAATGTGATTGCAGTAATCAAACATAGGAAGTATGAATGATTTATACAGGATGAAGAGTGTTTGGCACTTGAGACGATATTTTAGAATCCGTAAACAATTTATGAGAGGACTGACTTTATTAACAATATTAGCGATATGGTCATGCCAATGGCTCTCAATGTGAAAAGTTATACCTAAGTGTTTATGGCTGTTAACTTCTGATATTCTAACACCATTCGTTATAGGGGGAATTTGGGACTGGAAAAATGACTTTTAGTAAATAGCATGGCTTCGGTTTTCTCATGGCTACATTTCACCTGCCACCGTTTTGACCAATCTGAAATGAGAGATAAATCGTTATTCAATAACATTGAAGAATGTTCTGGGTCTTCAAATATTACGTAGAGTCATGTATCATCAGCAAAAAGCTTGATGTTACTAAGAATACTATCAGCAAGATCATTTGTATAGATAAGGGAAAGAACTATGATTTACAGCGAATTGCCGAATGGCCGGGAAAATGGCCAGTATCTTTTAATCCCAATAAAACAGAGTCAATGTGCTTTACTCGTAAATTGCAACCAACTTCAATGCCGAACCTAACCATGAATGGTAATGTCATAAACATTTAGGTCTTATACTTCCTCATGATTGCTCATGGAATGAACACATTAACAACTGTGATAAAAAAGTTGCACCAATGGTGAATTGTCTAAGAAGTCTCAAATATCGTTTAAACCGAAAAACATTAGAAACCATGTACAAACAGTTCATATTACCAGTTTTTTATTATTGCAGTCATATATGGGATAATTGTACTAAACAGCAAGCAGATATACTTGAAAAGCTCAATCTTGATGCTCTAAGAACCGTGTGTGGTGCTGTTCGTGGTACCAGCCATCATAAACTATACAAAGAAACTAATTGTCACCCGTTGTGTCATAGACGGTACCTTCATAAAATGACCATGTTTTACAAAATGGTTAATAACACTACGCCAAGTTACCTTAGTAACCTTGTTCCGCTTAGAGTATTAGATATCTTTGGTTATAATCTGCGTAGTGATTCAAATTTTCAGACTGTAAACTGTAAATCTGTAAATTATGCGAGGTCCTTTCTTCCAGATACTGTTAAATTATGGAATGCATTACCGGCTGAACATAGAGAATCACCTTGCCTATCGAGATTGAAAAATGTACTTTTAAATGATTCTAATATCTACTGTCATTTTGACTTACATTTTGGTAGCATATTTTGTCAAATCATACATTGTCGTCTCCGATTTGAACGTAGTGACCTTAATGCGCACAAATGGGAAAGATTTGTATCTCCAACATCATCTTACTCTTGTGGCCACAACTATGAAGACTCTGCTCATAATTTCTTCTCATGTACTCCTTACAACGATATACGTCACATTATGTATCTTAATACTAAAAGATTTGACCTAAAATCAATTTTGTTTGGAAACCAAAGCTGTTCCTCGATAGTAAACAAAGAAATATTAATTTCAGTGCACTCGTTTATAAGTTTAACAGGCAGATTTGATCAAAAATAATTTCTTCATATGACATATACTGTTTAACAATGATTGGCGTGATTTCTCGTTTTTGCAATAGTTATATAGTCATTCACATTGTACATTCATTATGACATGTTTACTCTTCCTACCATTGTATCCCGGAGCGGTATTCATATAAGCTTATGCTTGTTTACCAATCCGGTTCCTTACTTTGGAAATAAATATGTTTAAATCATAAGGAAAAGAAGCGGTCCAAGCACTGATCCTTGAGGGACACCGGCTAAGACTAGTCGATGGGTGATTTATGACAATTGATAACGACAAATTGTTTCCTATTTTGAAGGTAACTTTTGAACCAGTTATATAATTTTCCAGTTATTCCCGAGGACGAGAGTTTGGTCAGGAGGCCTTCATGCCTAACACGGTCATAAGCCTTGCTGATATCACGGCTCTAATCTCTTTTCCCTCTTCAGGTGCTTTAGATAAAGTCTGATACAAGTCAATTAGTTGATACGACGTAGAATCGCCAGGTCTAAATCCGGATTGAGCACTGGTAATCGTAAGATTTAGTTGAAAGAAATTGTAAGTGTGTTTGAATGTGCATTCTCAAAGACTTTGGATAAACAGCTTGTTAAAGCAACTGCTCTATAGTTTAAACATCCGTGGATACTACCCTTCTTATGTATAGGTACGACGGATGCCAGTTTCCATAAATCTGGAAATTGGGAAAGATTGAATGGTTTGCTTAGAGGTTTGGATAGAGTAGCTGAAACTTTTCGAAACTGAGTCCAATTCCCTCCAGCATATTTTGACTATTAGAGGGTCCGGTACGGCTCTGTCGGGTTCGTCTACAGTAGCTTTGTTCTGAAAAGAAGTCGTTTAAAGCTGTAGGAATTCCTTGGTCACTGTCGAATATATTATCTTTATAGATGACAGTAGGAAACTGATTATTAGGACTGTTTTGATTAATATACTTTTTTACTAGACGCCACCACGATTTAGAGCCAATCTCCGTATTAATACTATTATCTAATTTATCATCGTATACTCGGTTTGCTTTCCTAACTTCTGAGATTACCCTATTTCTAGCTATTCTCAATTCCAAGGGGGTTGTTCTCTATTCGCCTTCATCCCAATTCGCCTACAGTCTTAAAACAACATTGCATGGTCTGTTGACTGTTGATTATGCAATGATAAACCACCCAAACGGTTCACATAGAAATGGTTCCTAGTTGATCGCATAGGACGACGAATAGAAAACGCTGACTGTAAACATGATCCCAACTTTCAAAAATGTATCTCTTCACGCGTCAGATGCAGTTACATTAATATACAAAGCAGCAAAGGAAACATCACTTGGAATTTTGCTTCGCATAAAAATATAACTGTAAACTCATTTAATGTTTTGATTGTATATTTTTGCCAACATATCCAACTTTATCAAGTCAAGTCAAGTCAAGTTTATTGTATTCAAGGCCTCCGGCCCATATACAAGGAGTTACATACATATACATAACTAGAGTACATAATACAATGGCAATTATAATGGTTATTGCTTAGATAACCTATCATTTCTCAAGACAACAGCATGTTTTACAAATAGAGAAAGGTTACGGATAACAGTTTCATTTCTGGAAGTGAGAATCGAGACAAAGGCTATCGTTGGATATTTTGATAGATAATTACTTGAAATATATTTTCTTCTAAGATCATCATAATATGGACATACAAATATAAAATGAATTTCATCTTCAATAGATGAAGTGCATAATGGACAAATTCTCATATTTCTGTCTATAGACAATCTTCTACCTTTATTAATACTTAAATGTATATAGAAAAGTGGAAGGAGAGTATTGAAAGGTTTTTAACGTTCTGCTCCAGAAAGGAGCATTGTCACTAATTTCAGTCTATGTCAAACTTGTTGCCATGGAAATGCCAAAAATATTTTATTCAGAAAACTAAAACTACCAAAAGGCACCAGTACACCACCAGACCAATCTATGTGCCAAGTTTGGTGAAGACACAGTGAACGGTTTTAGAGTTCTGCTCCGGAAAAGAGCACTACCACCAATTTCAGGCTAAGTCAAACTTGTTGCCATGGAAACGCCAAAAATATTTTATTAAGAATTCCAAAACTACCAAAAGGCACCAGTACACCACCAGATCTATCTATGTGCCAAGTTTGGTGAAGAAATATTGAACGGTTATAGCGTTCTGCTCCGGAAAAGACAAATGTGGCCGGACGGACGTACGCACGCACGCACGCACGCACGGACGGACGGAGTCCATTTTTATACCCCCCGCAAAACGCGTTGCGGGGGATAATAAATACATTTCTGGTTGGATAAGGCTCTTAAAGGACCTATATAGATCATACCTTGAACTATTTTCAAGAGTCGAATGCCATTCTTGATGGAACGTATTAACTGACTGTTTTTGGAAACGTTTAAGAAACAGATTTACATTACCCACTGTCTGATTAAACCATGCAAATCCAAAGCCATGAGAAAATAAAAGATTTCTAATATGTGAAGCCCAAGTTGTCTTGCCCATGCTATCAAGATGAACAAGCGTATTATAAGCTATTTTAGGTATTCGTTGTTCATGCATTTCCAGAATCTTAAGCCAATACTTCAAACATCTGATTTGTGAATTTATATAAACTGGATATCTCCCACATTCCCCATAAACCATACAATTTGGCGTTGCTTGTCCAACATTTAGAAATCTTTTACAAGCTAAGAGATGAAGTTTCTTAAGACATTCTTGACGCTGAAACCCCCAAACTTCTGACCCATTTTTCCTTGTAAACCAGATTTTTTAAAACAATACCACAATATGGAACGATCTACAGAGTCAAAAGCTTTCTTGAAATCTACAAAAGCAACATATAATCTGTGCTTACTTCGTGAAAGACATTTTTGGATTATGGCATATAATGAGAAAATATGATCTGCAGTTGAATATTCTTTCCTAAAACCGGCTTGGCATTCAGGAATCATGTTTCTCATATTTGACCAATTTGAAATTCTGTTATTTAATACGGTTGTAAATATCTTGCCTAAAATACTCATTAACGATATACCTCTATAGTTATCCGGGTTGTCTAAAGCTCCTTTTTTATGTAATGGAACAATAATTGAACGAGACCAGTTATCTGGAAATACACCTCTGTCATATATAGAATTGAAACATTTCCGTAGGAAGGGCATTAACTCGACCTGAGAACATGTTATCATTTCAATCACAACGTTGTCAGGTCAAGCTGCCTTACCACTCTTTAAATGAATAATCGCATTTTTAATTTCCTCATCAGAAATTTGTGTTTCTAACATCAATTTATCGATACTTTCATATTCCATATCAAGATTGAGATCACGAACATCATCATCAAAAACAAAGTTATCGTTCTGAAGAATAGAATCATTTGAGAACACTCTCTTAAAATGAATCAACCATTCAGGTTTGGAAATATTTATTTTATGATTAGTTCGGTTTCTAAAGGAACGGATTTGTTTCAAAAATTTAGCGGGATTATGGACACACTCATTAAGTCTTCTTAGGTTTTGATTACGCAACCTACCTTTATATATTCTACATAAAGTTTTGTATCTATTTCTCATTTCGCAAAAATATTGTCTGTTACTCTCAGTGCGTCTAAACCGAAAACTTCTCAATGCTTTGCGAGCATCTCGTCTAGCAGTCTAGCAGTCTTTATCTACTGTTGGCTTACTGTTCTGTTTGCTTGACTTAAATGTTTTCTTCATACATTCAGCTGATTCTAGTATAACGTGGACAAAATCATCTAAAGCACCGTTCAGATCACAATCAAGTTTTGACAGGAGATGTTCGTAACAAGAAGTAATATTACTCTGCAAATTATCTAAATATGTTTTACTAAAAGACTCGTTCCAGATATATCTCTCTTTGGAATAGACATCTGTACAACCGTCACTCATATTTATCATATCTGTTAATTGGCAAGTCAATTCCAACGGTAAATGATCGGAGTCCACCCTTTCACCAACATTTAACATATGCATAAATGGGAAAAAGTCAGGTGAGCAAACAAAATAATCGTTGACACTGGAACCCTGCTGGCCATTGTATGTATATTCGCCTTGTTCGTCTCCGTGTACTCTACCATTCACTATGAACAGTTTGAAGGCATAACATAAATCTAACAACACTCTACCAAAACCGTTAAAAACATTATCATGAGAATTACGATCTTCAATAGGGTAGTCATCATCATCAACATCATGAAATACATTATTCACATCATCATTATGCAATGATAAACCACCCAAACAGTTCATATAGAAATGGTTGATCCTAGTTGATCGCATAGGACGACGAATAGAAAACGCTGACTGTAAACATGATCCCAACTTTCAAAAATGTATCTCTGCACGCGTAGGATGCAGTTACATTAATATACAAAGCAGCAAAGGAAACATCACTTGGAATTTCACTTCGCATAAACATATAACTGTAAACTCATTTAAAGTTCTGATTGTATATTTTTGACAACATATCCAACTTTATCTGAGCAAAGACATTCCTTCCCAAAATCAATTGAATCAAGGAAATGGTTTCAAAATGGAACCTGATCTCGGTGATGGTACGGTGTTCTCCATGTTTTTCATGCAACTCATGCTGTCCATGATGTTCACAAGGACCAGCCCTATAAAATGCACCCCAAACCTGGTTGAAACATTCCAATACAACGTCAGCAGGATGCCGCGACTCACGACAGATCAGAGGAGCCAGGCGCTAGGAGCACTTGAAGCTGGCCACACTGCACAAGATGTTGCCAATCACTTCAAGGTCAACGTTCGGACCACCTACAGGCTGCAGCAACGTTTCCGGGCCACCAACACAACAAATGATCGCCGCTGTACTGTGAGACCAAAGGTGACCACAAGACGGTAAGACCGCCATGTTGTGCGACAGCATGTACAGAATCACTTCATTCAGGCATCCGAAACAGCATGCCAGACAGTGGGAACACACGGAAGACCAATCAGTACTGATACAGTACGCCGACGTCTTAACAGCAGGAACTTCCATTGCCGTAGCCCTTACCGTGGACCTATCCTCACCCCTCGTCATCGGCGTGATCGTTTACAGTTTGCCCTACAACACCAAAACTGGCGATACAGGCAATGGAGAACTGTTCTGTTCACAGATGAGTGACGGTACTGCGTATCAACTGCAGATGGCAGAACAAGAATATGGCGATGACGTGGCCACCGTAACTCAGACCAATGTGTTATGGAAAGAGACTCATGGGGAGGTGCAAGCATCTTGGTATGGGGTAGAATAGGCATGAACCAGAGAGTGGGTCCTGTGGTGTTCCAGCACCTTGGTCAAGGGAGGGGAGGCAGCGATGTGCTACATCGACCAAGCTCTCAGACATCATGTCATACCACATTTCGCATGTCACAGGAACCACATTTTCCATCATGATAACGCCCGAGCAGAGCAGTTTTTGATCCGCTTATTATGTCCATTTCTGTAATGATTTGATTACAGGCCTATCTGATTGTGAATTTGTACTGACGTTGTTTTTTTTGCTGCTGAGCATATAAAGCACAGCCGGATACTATCAAAACACGGCTTATTCCTGCAGTTCTCTTGAAGAAATATGTCAAATGCAAGATGTATTATGTATATCTAAAACAAGAACTCTAACAGAACAAAACATGCTTGAAATAGTTAAGTCTATACACTCATGGGGATACTTGGTTAAAGGAGAAACTGAAAGAAGTAGTGGTAATATCCTCCTTAAATGTAAAAAAACCCCAAGCCTTGTAAATATCATCTTTCCAGTTTTGGAAAAAAAATTAAATACACTATTTCCAAATTGGAAATTTCTGGAAATCACCATTTTTGTCTTGTGGGTTATCGTTATTTTTAACATTACTGATGGCCTATTTTTACTTGTAATACGGAGGCAAGTGTATGTACGATCCACCTTTGAATGGCCTGTAGTCAGTCCAAATAGTCAGTATCGATACTACCCACCATCCATCTAGAAACCCTGTGCATCCATCGTTCCATCTTTATCTGTATTTTTGTATAACAATGTTTCGCTTGTTGAATCGATTGGATGTTTATTTCTTGATTGCCTCTAAAATAAGGTTTTACATATTTGGTATGGTTCTGTTTGGATAGTGACATTTTCAAATCGTCTAACCCCTTGTCAATCTCGCTGGCTACAATGGCCTTTGACGGCGATATTAGAATTCACAACCACCCTCCATCCTCTCAGATACTTACCAACAGCGTGTTCTGCGGACACACATTTCAACTCAACCGGAACCACGGTCAAGCATATCCTGCTTGACTGTGTTGAATTCTCCATCATAAGGGATGCATATTTCAATGTAAAAACTGTTAAGGATCTTTTTACAAACGTTAATTGTCATTTAATTATTGTTTTTCTTATTGATTGATTGAATTCATGAATTCTGATTAATGCATTTTGTAAATAGATTATATATATTAAAGATTGGTAGTTTAGATTAGTAACTTAGATTGTTAGTGGCTGTATCTTCAAAGGGGATTAAAGTACTGTAAAATTATTGTACTCCTGCGAGGATACGTAAGTCCTAAAACCTTCAAAGTACATTTCAACTTACGAGAATTTTTAAACGTTGCATTTGTGTGATTTTAAATTATGGCTTAACTTTCCTACAATTGCCAGCGGCTGCAGGGATGGTATAAATCCAGCTAGGGTCCATGCAGGTAGCAAAGGTACTTTTAGTCCCCATGGTATCTAGAATGGTGATCTACCTTCGGTTGCTGGCAATCTATAGCCCTTTTTTTATGTTGTATCGTCCTGATTTGAAAGCCGGTTTTAGAGATTGATACTAGTTTCATTTCTTGTGTCTGTGATATTCTAGTTGGTTTTACTGTCCTTTGTTGGCAGGCTTTTAGTGATTTACATGTATGAATGATGAAGTTAAAAAGTTGTTGTAATCACGATATGGCTGAAATATTGCCGATATGACTTTAAATTTAAACTCACTCACTCAGATGTGAGGTCTCTGACACTAGTCATCGTTGGCTATATACAGATCTAAAGTAAAAAGACTAATTGCTAGTGTTACTTCCTAGCATCAGGCTAGCAATCCAACCAGCACAGTGGTGTGCATATCGAGGTCCCATGTTCAACGTGTTTTCGTTTGGTTTTAAAATGTTTATCCTGAATAGTCGGTTATGTTCGTTAAGATATTCTTTCTTCTTTTCATAAATACGTTGGATGAATATTCCAAGTCTAAAATTGGATTTGCATGTAGTGCTTTCTATAGCATCATGTAGCCCACAATGTCAATCTTAGTCTTTTAATTGACGTATTGCATGTAGTGCGACTATGCACATAGATGAATATTAGTCTAATTGATTTGCATGTAGTGCGACTATGCACATGGATGAATATAATGATTAGTCTAATTAATTTTGCATGTAGTGCGACTATGCACATGTATGAATATTAGTCTAATTGATTTGCATGTAGTGCGACTATGCACATGGATGAATATTAGTCTAATTGATTTGCATGTAGTGCGACTATGCACATGGATGAATATTAGTCTAATTGATTTGCATGTAGTGCGACTATGCACATGGATGAATATTAGTCTAATTGATTTGCATGTAGTGCGGCTATACACATGTTTGAATATTAGTCTAATTGATTTGCATGTAGTGCGACTATGCACATGGATGAATATTAGTCTAATTGATTTGCATGTAGTGCGACTATGCACATGGATGAATATTAGTCTAATTGATTTGCATGTAGTGCGGCTATACACATGTATGAATATTAGTCTAATTGATTTGCATGTAGTGCGACTATGCACATGGATGAATATTAGTCTAATTGATTTGCATGTAGTGCGGCTATGCACATGGATGAATATTAGTCTAATTGATTTGCATGTAGTGCGACTATGCACATGGATGAATATTAGTCTAATTGATTTGCATGTAGTGCGACTATGCACATGGATGAATATTAGTCTAATTGATTTGCATGTAGTGCGGCTATGCACATGGATGAATATTAGTCTAATTGATTTGCATGTAGTGCGGACTATGCACATGGATGAATATTAGTCTAATTGATTTGCATGTAGTGCGACTATGCACATGGATGAATAATAGTCTAATTGATTTGCATGTAGTGCGACTATGCACATGGATGAATATTAGTCTAATTGATTTGCATGTAGTGCGACTATGCACATGGATGAATAATAGTCTAATTGATTTGCATGTAGTGCGACTATGCACATGGATGAATATTAGTCTAATTGATTTGCATGTAGTGCGACTATGCACATGGATGAATATTAGTCTAATTGATTTGCATGTAGTGCGGCTATGCACATGGATGAATAATAGTCTAATTGATTTGCATGTAGTGCGACTATGCACATGGATGAATATTAGTCTAATTGATTTGCATGTAGTGCGACTATGCACATGGATGAATATTAGTCTAATTGATTTGCATGTAGTGCGACTATGCACATGGATGAATATTAGTCTAATTGATTTGCATGTAGTGCGGCTATGCACATGGATGAATATTAGTCTAATTGATTTGCATGTAGTGCGACTATGCACATGGATGATAGTCTATTAGTCTAATTGATTTGCATGTAGTCTAATTGATTTGCTATGCACATGGATGAATATTAGTCTAATTGATTTGCATGTAGTGCGGCTATGATGTATGAATATTAGTCTAATTGATTTGCATGTAGTGCGGCTATGCACATGGATGAATATTAGTCTAATTGATTTGCATGTAGTGCGACTATGCACATGGATGAATAATAGTCTAATTGATTTGCATGTAGTGCGACTATGCACATGGATGAATATTAGTCTAATTGATTTGCATGTAGTGCGACTATGCACATGGATGAATAATAGTCTAATTGATTTGCATGTAGTGCGACTATGCACATGGATGAATATTAGTCTAATTGATTTGCATGTAGTGCGACTATGCACATGGATGAATATTAGTCTAATTGATTTGCATGTAGTGCGGCTATGCACATGGATAAATAATAGTCTAATTGATTTGCATGTAGTGCGACTATGCACATGGATGAATATTAGTCTAATTGATTTGCATGTAGTGCGGCTATGCACATGGATGAATATTAGTCTAATTGATTTGCATGTAGTGCGACTATGCACATGGATGAATAATAGTCTAATTGATTTGCATGTAGTGCGACTATGCACATGGATGAATATTAGTCTAATTGATTTGCATGTAGTGCGACTATGCACATGGATGAATATTAGTCTAATTGATTTGCATGTAGTGCGGCTATGCACATGGATGAATAATAGTCTAATTGATTTGCATGTAGTGCGACTATGCACATGGATGAATATTAGTCTAATTGATTTGCATGTAGTGCGACTATGCACATGGATGAATATTAGTCTAATTGATTTGCATGTAGTGCGACTATGCACATGGATGAATATTAGTCTAATTGATTTGCATGTAGTGCGACTATGCACATGGATGAATATTAGTCTAATTGATTTGCATGTAGTGCGGCTATGCACATGGATGAATATTAGTCTAATTGATTTGCATGTAGTGCGACTATGCACATGGATGAATATTAGTCTAATTGATTTGCATGTAGTGCGACTATGCACATGGATGAATATTAGTCTAATTGATTTGCATGTAGTGCGACTATGCACATGGATGAATATTAGTCTAATTGATTTGCATGTAGTGCGACTATGCACATGGATGAATATTAGTCTAATTGATTTGCATGTAGTGCGGCTATGCACATGGATGAATATTAGTCTAATTGATTTGCATGTAGTGCGACTATGCACATGGATGAATATTAGTCTAATTGATTTGCATGTAGTGCGACTATGCACATGGATGAATATTAGTCTAATTGATTTGCATGTAGTGCGGCTATGCACATGGATGAATATTAGTCTAATTGATTTGCATGTAGTGCGACTATGCACATGGATGAATATTAGTCTAATTGATTTGCATGTAGTGCGACTATGCACATGGATGAATATTAGTCTAATTGATTTGCATGTAGTGCGACTATGCACATGGATGAATATTAGTCTAATTGATTTGCATGTAGTGCGACTATGCACATGGATGAATATTAGTCTAATTGAATTTGCATGTAGTGCGACTATGCACATGGATGAATATTAGTCTAATTGATTTGCATGTAGTGCGGCTATGCACATGGATGAATATTAGTCTAATTGATTTGCATGTAGTGCGGCTATGCACATGGATGAATATTAGTCTAATTGATTTGCATGTAGTGCGACTATGCACATGGATGAATATTAGTCTAATTGATTTGCATGTAGTGCGACTATGC
The DNA here is from genome assembly GCF_003918875.1 of Haliotis rubra. Taxonomy (NCBI): domain Eukaryota; kingdom Metazoa; phylum Mollusca; class Gastropoda; order Lepetellida; family Haliotidae; genus Haliotis; species Haliotis rubra. The sequence goes on from NW_025765102.1 coordinate 251,914, forward strand.
ACATGGATGAATATTAGTCTAATTGCATTTGCATGTATGTGCTAATTTGATTTGCTATGCACATGGATGAATATTAGTCTAATTTATTTGCATGTAGTGCGACTATGCACATGGATGAATATTAGTCTAATTGATTTGCATGTAGTGCGACTATGCACATGGATGAATATTAGTCTAATTGATTTGCATGTAGTGCGGCTATGCACATGGATGAATATTAGTCTAATTGATTTGCATGTAGTGCGGCTATGCACATGGATGAATATTAGTCTAATTGATTTGCATGTAGTGCGGCTATGCACATGGATGAATATTAGTCTAATTGATTTGCATGTAGTGCGGCTATGCACATGGATGAATAATAGTCTAATTGATTTGCATGTAGTGCGACTATGCACATGGATGAATAATAGTCTAATTGATTTGCATGTAGTGCGACTATGCACATGGATGAATATTAGTCTAATTGATTTGCATGTAGTGCGACTATGCACATGGATGAATATTAGTCTAATTGATTTGCATGTAGTGCGGCTATGCACATGGATGAATATTAGTCTAATTGATTTGCATGTAGTGCGACTATGCACATGGATGAATATTAGTCTAATTGATTTGCATGTAGTGCGACTATGCACATGGATGAATATTAGTCTAATTGATTTGCATGTAGTGCGACTATGCACATGGATGAATATTAGTCTAATTGATTTGCATGTAGTGCGGCTATGCACATGGATGAATATTAGTCTAATTGATTTGCATGTAGTGCGACTATGCACATGGATGAATATTAGTCTAATTGATTTGCATGTAGTGCGGCTATGCACATGGATGAATATTAGTCTAATTGATTTGCATGTAGTGCGACTATGCACATGGATGAATATTAGTCTAATTGATTTGCATGTAGTGCGACTATGCACATGGATGAATATTAGTCTAATTGATTTGCATGTAGTGCGACTATGCACATGGATGAATATTAGTCTAATTGATTTGCATGTATTGCGGCTATGCACATAGATGAATATAAGTCTAATTGATTTGCATGTAGTGCGGCTATGCACATGATGAATATTAGTCTAATTGATTTGCATGTAGTGCGGCTATGCACATGGATGAATATTAGTCTAATTGATTTGCATGTAGTGCGGCTATGCACATGGATGAATATTAGTCTAATTGATTTGCATGTAGTGCGACTATGCACATGGATGAATATTAGTCTAATTGATTTGCATGTAGTGCGACTATGCACATGGATGAATAATAGTCTAATTGATTTGCATGTAGTGCGACTATGCACATGGATGAATATTAGTCTAATTGATTTGCATGTAGTGCGGCTATGCACATGGATGAATATTAGTCTAATTGATTTGCATGTAGTGCGACTATGCACATGGATGAATAATAGTCTAATTGATTTGCATGTAGTGCGATAATACACATGGATGAATATTACATGGATGAATATTAGTCTAATTGATTTGCATGTAGTGCGACTATGCACATGGATGAATATTAGTCTAATTGATTTGCATGTAGTGCGACTATGCACATGGATGAATATTAGTCTAATTGATTTGCATGTAGTGCGACTATGCACATGGATGAATAATAGTCTAATTGATTTGCATGTAGTGCGACTATGCACATGGATGAATATTAGTCTAATTGATTTGCATGTAGTGCGACTATGCACATGGATGAATATTAGTCTAATTGATTTGCATGTAGTGCGGCTATGCACATGGATGAATATTAGTCTAATTGATTTGCATGTAGTGCGACTATGCACATGGATGAATATTAGTCTAATTGATTTGCATGTAGTGCGGCTATGCACATGTATGAATATTAGTCTAATTGATTTGCATGTAGTGCGACTATGCACATGTATGAATATTAGTCTAATTGATTTGCATGTAGTGCGACTATGCACATGGATGAATATTAGTCTAATTGATTTGCATGTAGTGCGACTATGCACATGGATGAATATTAGTCTAATTGATTTGCATGTAGTGCGGCTATGCACATGGATGAATATTAGTCTAATTGATTTGCATGTAGTGCGACTATGCACATGGATGAATATTAGTCTAATTGATTTGCATGTAGTGCGACTATGCACATGGATGAATATTAGTCTAATTGATTTGCATGTAGTGCGACTATGCACATGGATGAATATTAGTCTAATTGATTTGCATGTAGTGCGACTATGCACATGGATGAATATTAGTCTAATTGATTTGCATGTAGTGCGGCTATGCACATGGATGAATATTAGTCTAATTGATTTGCATGTAGTGCGATTTGCTATGCATGCATGGATGAATATTAGTCTAATTGATTTGCATGTAGTGCGGCTATGCACATGGATGAATATTAGTCTAATTGATTTGCATGTAGTGCGACTATGCACATGGATGAATATTAGTCTAATTGATTTGCATGTAGTGCGACTATGCACATGAATATGAATATTAGTCTAATTGATTTGCATGTAGTGCGACTATGCACATGGATGAATATTAGTCTAATTGATTTGCATGTAGTGCGACTATGCACATGGATGAATATTAGTCTAATTGATTTGCATGTAGTGCGACTATGCACATGGATGAATATTAGTCTAATTGATTTGCATGTAGTGCGGCTATGCACATGGATGAATATTAGTCTAATTGATTTGCATGTAGTGCGGCTATGCACATGGATGAATATTAGTCTAATTGATTTGCATGTAGTGCGGCTATGCACATGGATGAATATTAGTCTAATTGATTTGCATGTAGTGCGGCTATGCACATGGATGAATATTAGTCTAATTGATTTGCATGTAGTGCGACTATGCACATGGATGAATATTAGTCTAATTGATTTGCATGTAGTGCGACTATGCACATGGATGAATAATAGTCTAATTGATTTGCATGTAGTGCGACTATGCACATGGATGAATATTAGTCTAATTGATTTGCATGTAGTGCGGCTATGCACATGGATAAATAATAGTCTAATTGATTTGCATGTAGTGCGACTATGCACATGGATGAATATTAGTCTAATTGATTTGCATGTAGTGCGGCTATGCACATGTATGAATATTAGTCTAATTGATTTGCATGTAGTGCGACTATGCACATGGATGAATAATAGTCTAATTGATTTGCATGTAGTGCGGCTATGCACATGGATGAATATTAGTCTAATTGATTTGCATGTAGTGCGACTATGCACATGGATGAATATTAGTCTAATTGATTTGCATGTAGTGCGACTATGCACATGGATGAATATTAGTCTAATTGATTTGCATGTAGTGCGACTATGCACATGGATGAATATTAGTCTAATTGATTTGCATGTAGTGCGACTATGCACATGGATGAATATTAGTCTAATTGATTTGCATGTAGTGCGACTATGCACATGGATGAATATTAGTCTAATTGATTTGCATGTAGTGCGGCTATGCACATGTATGAATATTAGTCTAATTGATTTGCATGTAGTGCGACTATGCACATGGATGAATATTAGTCTAATTGATTTGCATGTAGTGCGACTATGCACATGGATGAATATTAGTCTAATTGATTTGCATGTAGTGCGACTATGCACATGGATGAATATTAGTCTAATTGATTTGCATGTAGTGCGACTATGCACATGGATGAATATTAGTCTAATTGATTTGCATGTAGTGCGACTATGCACATGGATGAATATTAGTCTAATTGATTTGCATGTAGTGCGGCTATGCACATGGATGAATATTAGTCTAATTGATTTGCATGTAGTGCGACTATGCACATGGATGAATATTAGTCTAATTGATTTGCATGTAGTGCGGCTATGCACATGGATGAATATTAGTCTAATTGATTTGCATGTAGTGCGACTATGCACATGGATGAATATTAGTCTAATTGATTTGCATGTAGTGCGACTATGCACATGGATGAATATTAGTCTAATTGATTTGCATGTAGTGCGGCTATGCACATGGATGAATAATAGTCTAATTGATTTGCATGTAGTGCGACTATGCACATGGATGAATATTAGTCTAATTGATTTGCATGTAGTGCGACTATGCACATGGATGAATATTAGTCTAATTGATTTGCATGTAGTGCGACTATGCACATGGATGAATATTAGTCTAATTGATTTGCATGTAGTGCGACTATGCACATGGATGAATATTAGTCTAATTGATTTGCATGTAGTGCGACTATGCACATGGATGAATATTAGTCTAATTGATTTGCATGTAGTGCGACTATGCACATGGATGAATATTAGTCTAATTGATTTGCATGTAGTGCGACTATGCACATGGATGAATATTAGTCTAAATTGATTTGCATGTAGTGCGGCTATGCACATGGATGAATATTAGTCTAATTGATTTGCATGTAGTGCGACTATGCACATGGATGAATATTAGTCTAATTGATTTGCATGTAGTGCGGCTATGCACATGGATGAATATTAGTCTAATTGATTTGCATGTAGTGCGACTATGCACATGGATGAATATTAGTCTAATTGATTTGCATGTGTAGTGCGACTATGCACATGGATGAATAATAGTCTAATTGATTTGCATGTAGTGCGACTATGCACATGGATGAATATTAGTCTAATTGATTTGCATGTAGTGCGACTATGCACATGGATGAATATTAGTCTAATTGATTTGCATGTAGTGCGACTATGCACATGGATGAATATTAGTCTAATTGATTTGCATGTAGTGCGACTATGCACATGGATGAATATTAGTCTAATTGATTTGCATGTAGTGCGGCTATGCACATGGATGAATATTAGTCTAATTGATTTGCATGTAGTGCGACTATGCACATGGATGAATATTAGTCTAATTGATTTGCATGTAGTGCGACTATGCACATGGATGAATATTAGTCTAATTGATTTGCATGTAGTGCGACTATGCACATGGATGAATATTAGTCTAATTGATTTTGCATGTAGTGCGACTATGCACATGGATGAATATTAGTCTAATTGATTTGCATGTAGTGCGACTATGCACATGGATGAATATTAGTCTAATTGATTTGCATGTAGTGCGGCTATGCACATGGATGAATATTAGTCTAATTGATTTGCATGTAGTGCGACTATGCACATGGATGAATATTAGTCTAATTGATTTGCATGTAGTGCGACTATGCACATGGATGAATAATAGTCTAATTGATTTGCATGTAGTGCGACTATGCACATGGATGAATATTAGTCTAATTGATTTGCATGTAGTGCGACTATGCACATGGATGAATATTAGTCTAATTGATTTGCATGTAGTGCGACTATGCACATGGATGAATATTAGTCTAATTGATTTGCATGTAGTGCGACTATGCACATGGATGAATATTAGTCTAATTGATTTGCATGTAGTGCGACTATGCACATGGATGAATATTAGTCTAATTGATTTGCATGTAGTGCGACTATGCACATGGATGAATATTAGTCTAATTGATTTGCATGTAGTGCGACTATGCACATGGATGAATATTAGTCTAATTGATTTGCATGTAGTGCGGCTATGCACATGGATGAATATTAGTCTAATTGATTTGCATGTAGTGCGACTATGCACATGGATGAATATTAGTCTAATTGATTTGCATGTAGTGCGACTATGCACATGGATGAATATTAGTCTAATTGATTTGCATGTAGTGCGGCTATGCACATGGATGAATATTAGTCTAATTGATTTGCATGTAGTGCGACTATGCACATGGATGAATATTAGTCTAATTGATTTGCATGTAGTGCGGCTATGCACATGGATGAATATTAGTCTAATTGATTTGCATGTAGTGCGACTATGCACATGGATGAATATTAGTCTAATTGATTTGCATGTAGTGCGACTATGCACATGGATGAATATTAGTCTAATTGATTTGCATGTAGTGCGGCTATGCACATGGATGAATATTAGTCTAATTGATTTGCATGTAGTGCGGCTATGCACATGGATGAATATTAGTCTAATTGATTTGCATGTAGTGCGACTATGCACATGGATGAATATTAGTCTAATTGATTTGCATGTAGTGCGACTATGCACATGGATGAATATTAGTCTAATTGATTTGCATGTAGTGCGACTATGCACATGGATGAATATTAGTCTAATTGATTTGCATGTAGTGCGACTATGCACATGGATGAATATTAGTCTAATTGATTTGCATGTAGTGCGACTATGCACATGGATGAATATTAGTCTAATTGATTTGCATGTAGTGCGACTATGCACATGGATGAATATTAGTCTAATTGATTTGCATGTAGTGCGACTATGCACATGGATGAATATTAGTCTAATTGATTTGCATGTAGTGCGGCTATGCACATGGATGAATATTAGTCTAATTGATTTGCATGTAGTGCGACTATGCACATGGATGAATATTAGTCTAATTGATTTGCATGTAGTGCGGCTATGCACATGGATGAATATAGTCTAATTGATTTTGATTTGCATGTAGTGCGACTATGCACATGGATGAATATTAGTCTAATTGATTTGCATGTAGTGCGACTATGCACATGGATGAATATTAGTCTAATTGATTTGCATGTAGTGCGACTATGCACATGGATGAATATTAGTCTAATTGATTTGCATGTAGTGCGACTATGCACATGGATGAATATTAGTCTAATTGATTTGCATGTAGTGCGACTATGCACATGGATGAATATTAGTCTAATTGATTTGCATGTAGTGCGACTATGCACATGGATGAATATTAGTCTAATTGATTTGCATGTAGTGCGTGCATGGATGAATATTAGTCTAATTGATTTGCATATGCTACATGGATGAATATTAGTCTAATTGATTTGCATGTAGTGCGACTATGCACATGGATGAATATTAGTCTAATTGATTTGCATGTAGTGCGACTATGCACATGGATGAATATTAGTCTAATTGATTTGCATGTAGTGCGACTATGCACATGGATGAATATTAGTCTAATTGATTTGCATGTAGTGCGACTATGCACATGGATGAATATTAGTCTAATTGATTTGCATGTAGTGCGACTATGCACATGGATGAATATTAGTCTAATTGATTTGCATGTAGTGCGACTATGCACATGGATGAATATTAGTCTAATTGATTTGCATGTAGTGCGACTATGCACATGGATGAATATTAGTCTAATTGATTTGCATGTAGTGCGACTATGCACATGTATGAATATTAGTCTAATTGATTTGCATGTAGTGCGACTATGCACATGGATGAATATTAGTCTAATTGATTTGCATGTAGTGCGACTATGCACATGGATGAATATTAGTCTAATTGATTTGCATGTAGTGCGACTATGCACATGGATGAATATTAGTCTAATTGATTTGCATGTAGTGCGACTATGCACATGGATGAATATTAGTCTAATTGATTTGCATGTAGTGCGACTATGCACATGGATGAATATTAGTCTAATTGATTTGCATGTAGTGCGGCTATGCACATGGATGAATATTAGTCTAATTGATTTGCATGTAGTGCGACTATGCACATGGATGAATATTAGTCTAATTGATTTGCATGTAGTGCGACTATGCACATGGATGAATATTAGTCTAATTGATTTGCATGTAGTGCGACTATGCACATGGATGAATATTAGTCTAATTGATTTTGCATGTAGTGCGACTATGCACATGGATGAATATTAGTCTAATTGATTTGCATGTAGTGCGACTATGCACATGGATGAATATTAGTCTAATTGATTTGCATGTAGTGCGACTATGCACATGAATATGAATATTAGTCTAATTGATTTGCATGTAGTGCGACTATGCACATGGATGAATATTATTAGTCTAATTGATTTGCATGTAGTGCGACTATGCACATGTATGAATATTAGTCTAATTGATTTGCATGTAGTGCGACTATGCACATGGATGAATATTAGTCTAATTGATTTGCATGTAGTGCGACTATGCACATGGATGAATATTAGTCTAATTGATTTGCATGTAGTGCGACTATGCACATGGATGAATATTAGTCTAATTGATTTGCATGTAGTGCGGCTATGCACATGGATGAATATTAGTCTAATTGATTTGCATGTAGTGCGGACTATGCACATGTATGAATATTAGTCTAATTGATTTGCATGTAGTGCGACTATGCACATGGATGAATATTAGTCTAATTGATTTGCATGTAGTGCGACTATGCACATGGATGAATATTAGTCTAATTGATTTGCATGTAGTGCGACTATGCACATGGATGAATATTAGTCTAATTGATTTGCATGTAGTGCGACTATGCACATGGATGAATATTAGTCTAATTGATTTGCATGTAGTGCGACTATGCACATGGATGAATATTAGTCTAATTGATTTGCATGTAGTGCGGCTATGCACATGGATGAATATTAGTCTAATTGATTTGCATGTAGTGCGACTATGCACATGGATGAATATTAGTCTAATTGATTTGCATGTAGTGCGACTATGCACATGGATGAATATTAGTCTAATTGATTTGCATGTAGTGCGACTATGCACATGGATGAATATTAGTCTAATTGATTTGCATGTAGTGCGACTATGCACATGGATGAATATTAGTCTAATTGATTTGCATGTAGTGCGACTATGCACATGGATGAATATTAGTCTAATTGATTTGCATGTAGTGCGACTATGCACATGGATGAATATTAGTCTAATTGATTTGCATGTAGTGCGACTATGCACATGGATGAATATTAGTCTAATTGATTTGCATGTAGTGCGACTATGATGGATGAATATTAGTCTAATTGATTTGTATGTAGTGCGGCTATGCACATGGATGAATATTAGTCTAATTGATTTGCATGTAGTGCGGCTATGCACATGGATGAATATTAGTCTAATTGATTTGCATGTAGTGCGACTATGCACATGGATGAATATTAGTCTAATTGATTTGCATGTAGTGCGACTATGCACATGGATGAATATTAGTCTAATTGATTTGCATGTAGTGCGACTATGCACATGGATGAATATTAGTCTAATTGATTTGCATGTAGTGCGACTATGCACATGGATGAATATTAGTCTAATTGATTTGCATGTAGTGCGACTATGCACATGGATGAATATTAGTCTAATTGATTTGCATGTAGTGCGACTGCATGTAGTCTGCGTACTATGCACATGGATGAATATTAGTCTAATTGATTTGCATGTAGTGCGACTATGCACATGGATGAATATTAGTCTAATTGATTTGCATGTAGTGCGGCTATGCACATGGATGAATATTAGTCTAATTGATTTGCATGTAGTGCGACTATGCACATGGATGAATATTAGTCTAATTGATTTGCATGTAGTGCGACTATGCACATGGATGAATATTAGTCTAATTGATTTGCATGTAGTGCGACTATGCACATGGATGAATATTAGTCTATTGATTTGATTTGCATGTAGTGCGCACTATGCACATGGATGAATATTAGTCTAATTGATTTGCATGTAGTGCGACTATGCACATGGATGAATATTAGTCTAATTGATTTGCATGTAGTGCGACTATGCACATGGATGAATATTAGTCTAATTGATTTGCATGTAGTGCGACTATGCACACATGGATGAATATTAGTCTAATTGATTTGCATGTAGTGCGACTATGCACATGGATGAATATTAGTCTAATTGATTTGCATGTAGTGCGACTATGCACATGGATGAATATTAGTCTAATTGATTTGCATGTAGTGCGACTATGCACATGCGACTATGAATATTAGTCTAATTGATTTGCATGTAGTGCGACTATGCACATGGATGAATATTAGTCTAATTGATTTGCATGTAGTGCGACTATGCACATGGATGAATATTAGTCTAATTGATTTGCATGTAGTGCGACTATGCACATGGATGAATATTAGTCTAATTGATTTGCATGTAGAATATTAGTCTATTGATTTGCATGTAGTGCGACTATGCACATGGATGAATATTAGTCTAATTGATTTGCATGTAGTGCGGCTATGCACATGGATGAATATTAGTCTAATTGATTTGCATGTAGTGCGACTATGCACATGGATGAATATTAGTCTAATTGATTTGCATGTAGTGCGACTATGCACATGGATGATGAATAATGTAGTCTAATTGATTTGCATGTAGTGCGACTATGCACATGGATGAATATTAGTCTAATTGATTTGCATGTAGTGCGACTATGCACATGGATGAATATTAGTCTAATTGATTTGCATGTAGTGCGACTATGCACATGGATGAATATTAGTCTAATTGATTTGCATGTAGTGCGACTATGCACATGGATGAATATTAGTCTAATTGATTTGCATGTAGTGCGCATCTGGAAATCAATCAGACAACTTCAAACATGTGCATATTCACACTTACATGCACAATCAATGAATTTCAATATGCTGCAATGTCATGTTATCTGAAATCAATGAACAATATTCATGCATGTGCGTAGTCGCGCCGAACAATATTCCGTAATGCGCCAATACGCTACGTGGAAATCCGTGAACTATGTTATCGTATTATGGTCACCGCACAACAAATCAATTGACTGTCGATGCATCCGTATTATCGCACATGGAAATCAGTAGACATTGATAAATCGTAATACCCCCTCTGCTACATTGCCGTCAATTAACAATATTCAATCGTAAATGCTGTAACGCCATTGCAAATCGACAGACGTGGAAACTAAATCCGTGATATGGTCTCGCATACATCTGAAATCAGTGAACTTAATATTCATACATGATAGTCGCAGCAAATCAATGAACTAATATTCATGCATGTGCGCCAGTCTGCTACGTGAACTGTCCGTAATGCGTAATACGCTACAATATAATCAATTATGTTGTCATGTGCGTAGTCATATACCAAATCAATGTTATATTCGTCAGCGGTAACGCCTAATCTTGCCGTATAATCAATCCGTATTACTCACCATGCCGTCAGTGAACAATATTCATCCGTATTGCTATAACCACCACATGCAAAATCAATTGACTTCTGTCGTTCGTCTGTATTTGCTGGTCGCTACGTAAATAATGATATGTGTTATCCGCACTACGTAAAATCAATCGAACTGTGTTAAATCCGTATTGCGTAGTCACATAAAATCGTATGTGCGTAATACGCCACGTATAATCAGTGAATATCCGTCGTATTAGCATCAGTCACACTACCTGAACTTATTATTGTCAAGTAGCATACTTGCATGCCAAAATCAATGGACAATATCCTCATGTGCGTAGTCTACATGTAATCGATGAATTATCCGTATTGCGGGTCGCGCTATAGAATATTTCAGACTGTTAAATCCGTATTACGCTCAATCTTTACGTAAAAAAATCGTTCATCTGTGTTGCGCCAGTCGCACTATCTGAAATCAGTATGAACTATTATTCATCCGTATTGTGCTGAATCTTTACGTAAAATCAGTGAACTATTATTCATGCGTGATGTAGTCTGCATCTGAAAGACAATGATAAATCCGTATTGTAATACACTACATGCAAATCGAAACCAGACAACCATCCGTAGCATGATCGCGCTACATGCAATCGAACCAGACTATTGATTTATCGTATTAGCATGGTCGCGCACGTCTGAAATCGAACGAATATTGTTCGTCCGTGATAACTTTCGGTATCGCGCTACGTCGCAATCAATGAACAATGATAAATACGTGGTGGCGGTCGCTTTATCTGTAATGTCATCCGTAATGCATCAGTCGCACGTAAAATCGAAACCAGACTAATGATGTGATGGCATGGTCGCTGCATCTGGGCTCAATGAACAATATTCATCATGCGCATAGTCGCACTACGTAAAATCGATGAATTTTGATGATCCGTGGTAGCGTAGTCGCACTACATCACGAAATCAATTGAACTAATATTCGTCCGTGATGGCGGTAACTACGTACGCAAGGTAATTAGACATATCGACCATACGTATTGCGTAGTCGCGCATCAAAATAAACTAAGACTAAAGATTCATCCGTAGTGCGCCAGTCTTTACATGCCGAAATCGATGAACTGTATTCGTCCATCGGTAACCGCATACGTAAAATCGATAAGACCCAATATCCCGTCAGCGATATGCGAATCAACCGGACTATTATCATTGTTGTAATCGCCGCTACATCACTGAATGGTGAACTATTATTCATCCGTATTATGGTCTTTATGCAAATCGAACCGGTGATAATCTGTAGCGAGATGCGTACTGGCTCAGTCGTTTATTATTCATCATTCGTGGTCGCGCTTTGTCATCAATTGAACCCATTGTTAAATGCATTGTTGCATGAGATGCGCACATCTGATAATTGGACAATATTCGTCGTATTGCGCTAACCACTGATCGGTAGACAATATCCGACCGTGTCGCATAGTCTGCTACCATCTGAATCAGTGAACATTATTTATCCGTGATATGGTCTTTACATCTGAAATCAATGAACTATTGATTAAATCCGTAGTCGCACTACATCTGGAAAATCAATTGAACTATCGATGCGTATTGCGCGGGTCGCCACATCTAATCAACCAGACTATTAATGCGCGATCTTTTCCGTCTGGAAATCAGTGAATATATTCATCCGTGTGCGTAGTCTTTTGTCACAATCGATAAATCCGTAATGATCACGCACATCTGAAATCAGTGAACTATTGACTAAATCCCGTGGTATGATCGCATGCAAATCAATTAACTAATATTCGTCCGTATTGCGTAGTGGCGCAATGGAAATCAGACAATATTCATACGTAGTAGCGCATGATCTTGCTACGTCTGAAATAAATAAGACCTCAAGAGATTCGTCCGTATTAGCATGAGATGCGCGCAACAAATCAACGAACTATTATTCATCCGTGATGCATAATACCTTACGTAAAATCAGTAGCCTATTATTGTCATGGTATAGTCACGCACTACATCTAAATCAATTAATTTAATGATAATCAATACGCACTACATTATAAATCGAACTAATATTCATCCATGTGCGCTAACCGCCATGCAAATCAACTGAACTGGCATCCGCATGCCGTCGAGTGAACTAATGATACACTTACATGCAATATTCATCCGTATTGCGCATGGTA